>NC_138203.1:249665092-249685092 GCF_964194415.1 Vipera berus
AGAAAAGTACATAGATAGATAGAATGTAAACAAGGTATGGGGGGAAAAGCAAGAAAATGCAAACAAAATCTAGTAGGGATGACTGAGTCCTGGTGAAGCAAAACACAAGAGTACAATACTGGAGACAAAGAGGAAAGTAAATCATATGTGCATCCTGAAATTACGTAAATAATAACCTCCTGGCCCCGATTGCATAAATTTCAAGGAAGAGGGCCCTAATAAAGGGAGAGTTCAAATACCTGGAAATCTGTTGGAAAATGTGTCTTAACCAACACAGCAAGGTCCCCAAAGTCCTGAATGGTCTTGCTGTTCCACTTTCAAGTCGGGCTAAAAAGGATGATATTGGCACTGGTCTATGTGATCCTAACCAATATGGAAGAACTGGTTGAGGAGGTAAAAGCAGGGAACTCTAAGAGGAAGCTGCCATGCTATTGTGGACTGAAGGTCCTACAGAAAAAGGAATTGGAGAATGCTCATACATGCACATTAAATTTCAGGAAAGCCATTTTAACAAACGTAGTAGAGTACTAGGCAGGTTCTTACTGGACAGAAGTCTTCAGGTTAAAAGGACTATAGAAGAGTTGACAACTTCTCAAAACTAAGTTTCCTGGACGTACTGTTCCACTGAGGGGGGAAAAAAGGAAGATAACATAAATAGTAGACAAGTAGCTTTCAACTGACTTAAAACTTTTTTTAAAAAAAAATAGGTATAACATAGTTACTAGCCTAGAAAGGCTAAAGTACAAAAGAAACCTAAGCTCACAAGGTGTCAGAAAAAGCTCTCTTGGTTATACCAGAATATGATGAGAATGTCAGCAATTTATGGGATTTAATAAAAAAAAAACAACACCCAAGATGTTTTATTTTTATTACCACAGCACAGCAAGGCAAATTTTGGTTACAGGCACTGTTTCATTACAGCACATTAAAGAATCTTTGCAACAGTGCTACTCATTGACTAAGTCACTTGGATGCCAGTGCCAATAAGTACGCATAGAAAACCAGGGCAGATCGACCGCTTTAAAATCTGTAATTATTTAAAAGTTCTCTAAAAGCTGGTCCTTGCTGTCTGCAGATGGTGCCAATTTTCATGTTATCCATTAAATCGGCAGGAGTGCTGCTAAATTTCAGAAATTGGTGCTTAAAATGTATATATACATAATGCTTAGTCACAGAAAGTGGTCAAGACAATTCAGGGCACATTCTGAACAGATTTCCTTCAGAATGCCAGTTCTCTGTCAGCTGCTAGGACCCATATGCTCAGCAGAAAGCTCATCCTAACAGCAGACTCTACAGATGGCAACACTTCTAAATAGGAATGCAAGCAGAGCTGTCACTTGGCTGTGGTACTTGTTAAGTAGCCACCATTTTCAATTGTCTCTGGTGCAATATTTGATGCTAACATGTCTAAAAGAGCATCTTCTCCCCTTTCAACCATACAGACATCTGTAAACTTTGGGAATTATCTTACTACCATTGCAGGCCTTATCTTCAGTAGATATTGCTTTGGGGAAAAACATTTGTCTCTGTGATAATAAGCCAGGATGCAATGCTGAAATACTTTAGAATATTTGGAACCTTCTTTTTAGGGTCCCTCAGCAGTTAGCCTAACCCCCTTATTAGACATTGTAAATTGATTATCATCTGTTTTTATCTTTAGTGTATATTTTAATTCTTATCATAAATCATCCTTGGCTTTAAAATAAAGAATCACATATAAAAGGCTTAATCAATAAATTACAACAAACATAGGCATTGTTGTTTGGGAAATTCAACATGGCAGAAGTCACTACTGTTATGGTGAAAAATCAAGAATGTCAAATGGGTGCTGAAGATCCATTTCACACTGAACATTCCACACTCTCTATCATTTTCAGTTACTCCACCTGATGCCTGACTCATAGAAAATCTGAGTGCCAGCTTAACTGCTATTTATTACTGCAGCTGGATGCCCTTGGGGAGATATGCAGGGAGATGGATGCAGAAAGAAGTGGCTCTGGCATATAGCATTTGCACATAGACGCCTACCTGAACCTGCAAAGGGAATTGGGTATGGTCCAACTGCCAGCTGGACACAAACAGGACATTGAGAGCCAGTTATGTATAATAGTGAAGATTCTGGCCTAGAGACCGGGAGACTGTGAGTTCTAGTTCCGCTTTAGGCATGAAAGCTGTCTGGGTGACTTTGTGCTAGTCATTCTTTCTTAGTGCAACCCACTTCACAGGGGTATTGTTGTGGGGATAGGAGGAAAGGGGACTATCATGTATATTTGGCACCTGAGTTACTTATAAAGTAATAAGGGCAGGATAAAAAAATCTATAAATAAACATACAACATAGTGGCTTTGAATTTCAAAAGATATGTGATAAATAGACTGCTCTTGGGGGGAAATGTTGTTTAAGTTAATAGATGAAAACAAATTGCTGAGTATGATTCAAATGCAAGTCATTTACTGTTGAATGTTGAGGAAGGGACTGGGAAAAAGAAGCATTTTATGCCTGAAATTTGGGAGGATTTTGCTTTTATTTTTTTAGGAAAGTCAATTATAGTGGGTGCTTTATTTGTTCTTCAATTTTATTATTAGTATTAGGATTTTTAACCTTTTATGAAGTCACTTATGAAAAGGTATGACAAAAGTCTTACACTTGTATATTGTAGAACTAGGACTTTAGAGGTCCTTTTCTATTTCAATAAAGTAAAGGATTTCCTTTTAACTACGTTTTCAGAGAGCATATATTTTGTTAAATATGGGTTGGGTTGGGTTGATTTGGTTTGGATTGGCTTGGGTATTCTTTTGTATTGAGCTTTTTAGTTTTTTTTCATTGAATAAAGTCCGTAGTTCTGAGTCATAACATCTGAAACTGTAAAGGTAGCAGGAAATCTTTGTCCAAAACAGCTAACATTGTAATATCTACAACAGAATGAGCAACCTACTGACAATAAGAGGCCCCCAATGCCTGGGGGAACGTGAGGGCTTAGTGGGTGGATCAAGGATGTCAAAGGAGTAAGACTACATTATTCGTATAGATTTATTTATTTATTTATTTATTTATTTATTTATTTATTTTATTAGATTTATATACCACCCCTCTCCAAGGACTCGGGGCGGTGTACAGGGCAAAAAACACTAACAACACACAAGATATAAAAATTAAAATAAGATTAAATCAATAGCCCTAAGTAATAAATACATTCTAAAATTTAAAAATTTTATAATATAACTCTAAAATCCAATCCCTCAGTCCAGGCCGGCCTGTTCAAACAACCAAGTCTTCAGGTCGCGGCGAAATGAGCGAAGGTCAGGAGACAAGGATTTTCCTTTAGGGGGTTGCTTTCCTTGTGAATTGGGGCTTTTCTTTTGATGCGTCAAAGCAATTTTTCTAGGTTTCTGGACTCCAGCATGGTGGGAAACTTTGCCATTAACTTTGGCAATCATGTTTGGAGGGGGACTAATAGGACCAAAGTCAGGTTTCGATAAAGGAGAATATTTGTAGCTTAGGGTTGAAATGAGGGTTCCTTGGTACTTTCTGAGCTTGGTTGTTTTCTTGCGGACATTTCATTATCCAAACTAGAGTAGCACTGGTGATGTTACCTAGTTTGGGTAATGAAAACAACCAAGCTGAGAGAGCATCAAGGAAACCTTACTTGCAGTTTTCTCTGGTCCCACATCTCTAATATAGTCTGCTTCAAATGTGCTGTTCTTTAAGTCATCGACTTTCCAGCAAAGTCCCACACCAAGCTGAGGAAGGATGCTGTAGGGTTTATTGCCCTGTACAAAATTAGTCTTGCTTCACTTCCTTCCCTCTGAACCACCCTCTGCTTTATTCTCCAAATTGTCATGCCACCTTTAGGAGGATTTTAAAGAGACTAGAAAGAGGTCTGTCTCAAATGCCTTTCCCAAATATAATTAATTGTTATTACTCTATAAGCCCTTTCCATAAAATATGTAATTATTGATTTCCATCATTACAAACACCCCTGATTTCTCCATGGAGTGATATCATAAATATTCCTTGTCACTTTAATCATTTCTATCATCTCAAGCTTTCCAAATCAAAGGGAGCAAGCTGTTTAATTCCCCCCCCCTCCAGTTTTGTCTTCCTACATATCTTCTAGAAGCCTCCTTTACACACAGGATGACAACAGATGTGCTTAACTCTGGCAAGCCTAACTTGTTAACTTAAGCAAGAGTGTTAACTGTACTACATGAATCCACAGCAACTATTTTTGGCACTTCTGCACACCTAAATTTTTCTCAGTTGTACTTAGTACCTTGCCCAAATTCCATACAATTTGAGAAAATTCAGCCTTGAGAGTGGCAGACTCTCAAGGGACAGACAGACTCTCCCTTGTCATATATACCTTCCAATTTTTTTTTCTTTTCTGTAAGCCCATGTATTGTGGTGGAATCAGGGCGACTGAACAGAGCTTGTGTTTACTGGCTGGATGCCCTTCCTAATGCCTATGCAGAGTTTGCAGCAGACAATTACTCATTGCACCCAGAGAGAGAAATATCTGTCATTACCTAGGATCAAACTCACAGCCTCCTGATCGGGAGGTGAGAGCTCCATCTCTAGGCCACCGCACCACTCTACCTTCAGATATTATAATAAACCAAAATTTAACACAGCCCTTAACAACTGTTTTAAGCCAACAACTCATTTTGTAAGCACCACCTGTAAAAGTTTTAAAAATCTGGAATCTCAAGACAACATCAAATCTTAGAAGATGCCAAAAAAATCTCATCCATGGGATTTCATGACATCACATATAATACCACTGAAATTTTGAAGTTTTTTGTTCCAGTTCACCATTTTTAAAGATTATTTTGATTGAATATTTTGAATATATTGAGCATTAGGGCATTACGACTTCTAAGATGTTTGGGGATGCTATGTTGTCAGTCCTTCCTTTGTCAGTAGAGCCAACCCAATGAGATCTGTATTCTTTCACTCCACTTCCCTTCTGTGTTGGCTTGAAAGTTAATCACAGTTCATCATGTTGTCCACATTGTTATTAATGGTAAATGAACCATCTTCATGAACAATAGTGTGAAATTGATTCATTTCAAACTGAATCTAATTAAAATTAACACATAGGCAACATGACGAGGTGCAATGAATGAAAGCTGGAAATGAAAAATTTTAATATGCTTCTTTGAGCTCAGTCTCTTTCTTCACACTTTAGCTGATGGAAATGATAAATGCATGAAGACAAAGATGCTTGGCCATTAAACTATGTTGCTGATCCATAGTGATGCTAAACTGCTTCCAAAAAAAGAAACAGTTTTCTAGTCAAAAAGGAAATGGATGAAAATTTTCATGTAGCAGATGCCAATTAAAGTGATTGTCATCACACCCAAAAGAAAAAAAAGGCCTTGGCTTTGTTTTGTTTTGTTTTTTGTTAATTGCACCAGTATTCAGCATGGCATCTGCAGTGTGAAATACTTTTACCTAATTTCTAACAAAAATTTGGAATCATAATTGCATCAGTGCAAACTGTTAGCTGAAAATTTATTTATAATACAAAGTTTTTGAACAGAATAAAATAAAAAGGGACTAAATAAAAGCCACTACTCTTACGTATATTGCTCATCTGCATGAATAGTAAGGCCACTTAACACTAGAAAGGTGTGCCCTACGCTTCCTTTAGCGTGTACTTAACTCCATGTCTCTTGTTTCCTGGTAACTACTGGTACTCATTTCATTCATATAAAGGGTTCTCTAGAAGCATCTGTGATAATTTAATACAGTTGACCTTTTGTATGCGGCAGACTTTCCTAAATAAATAAATATTATTCAAATACTTTCCAGAAAAAACATTTAAGTTCATAGTCTGTTATTCTGGGAGGATCACTGATGATCCTTAGGATGATTTGAAAGTCTCCTGATTTGAGTTCAACCCAGATTCAGAAACATGGATTTGTGTCTCACTTTGAAATCAACTAACCAGAAATTAACTAACAACTATGGAAGGACAGGATGCAGTTTTCAGGTTTAACACCTTATTGTCCTGTTTCAGGAAGAGTCAATTAGTACCGGTCCGCAGCATGCCAGCAACCAGTCTGCACAAGCAAAGCCCCATCCATGGGATGCAGGCAGCACACAAAACCATATCTCCTCTGGTCTGCAGAAAAATCTCTCTCTACGGAACCGGTCCCTGGTGCCCAAAAGGTTGGGGACCTCTGAATTAGACCATTGCATCCAATCTATTTATCAATGAAGACCCCTTAAAATGTTAATTAAATATTCCTGACAGACAACTATCTTGCACTCTTCATCATCATCATTAGGTCCTGTGCAGAGCACACTGGGCAGCAATTTTTTTCCAACGGGTTCAATCATTCCAGATATCAAGGTTGACATGAATATGGAGTGGCATTGATACTAAGCAAGGAAGCAAGGCAAACATTGATAGGCTGTAAAGCTACTGGTCCATGTATAATCTTAGCCAGTTTTCAATCAAGGCCTGTGAAAAAAAACTATCTGGCATTAGCTTGAATATATTCAACAGAAGGGAACAGTTCTGAAGTAGACAGTTTTTTTTCTAAACATTTAACTATAACATGTTTTCTTCTCATCTAAGTTTAAAATAATTACTTTTATACTTTTAGTGAAGTTTTTAATGAACATAGTAACAATAATACAAACTAAACAAGAAGAGAAAGGGGCAGAAAGGGCAGAACAAAGAACAAGAAGAGAAAAAAATAGAAGAGAAAAGAAAAAAAGACAACAAAGACAATAATAATGAAGTAGCTTCCAATCTTCATCATACAGTTGTTGTTGTTAGCTGCGAAGTCGTGTCCGACCCATTGCGACCCTATGGACAACGTTCCTCCAGGCATTCCTGTCCTCTACCATCTTCTGGAGTCCATTTAAGCTCATGCCTACTGCTTCAGACACTCCATCCAGCCACCTCATTCTCTGTCGTCCCCTTTTTCTATTGCCCTCAATTTTTCCCAGCATTAGGCTCTTCTCCAGTGAGTCCTTCCTTCTCATTAGGTGGCCAAAGTATTTGAGTTTCAACTTCAGGATCTGGCCTTCTAAAGAGCAGTCAGGGTTGGTCTCCTCTAGGACTGACCGGTTTGATCGCCTTGCAGTCCAAGGGACTCGCAGGAGTCTTCTCCAGCACCATAGTTCAAAGGCCTCAATTCTTTGATGCTTGGCCTTTCTTATGGTCCAACTTTCACTGCCATACATTGCAACTGGGAAGACCATAGCCTTGACTATACGCACTTTCGTTGACAGGGTGATGTCTCTGCTTTTTAGTGTGCTGTCTAGGTTTGCCATGGCTTTCCTCCCGAGGAGCAAGCGTCTTTTAATTTCATACAGAGCATAAGTTAATATACTAACTTTTCACCTTCCTTTAAAGATACATTTTTTTAAAAAAAAAACTATTCTCCTGGATCCTAATGCTTATCTATGTGCAATTTAGAAATAATAACTTTTCAATCCTAGTTCAACAAAAAGTTTATTAGGAGTTTCCAGAAATATCAAATGAATAGTTTACTTCTGGTCAAATAGTCCAACTTTATACTCCTGTTTGCTCTGCAGAACCTTGACCTTTAGACCATTCCTATGGCATCTCAGGAATTGATCTTTCATCACTCTTTGGCATTTAAAAGGTGTCTTCAAAGCTTTCACCAGCCTACTTTGTAAATCCCCTAAACAGACATTGTCCAGGATTTCTTGTCACAGATCTTCCATGTCCCGATCCTTTTCTTGATTTGTTTTTTTTCTCTATTCCCATTTTTGTAATTGCAATTATGTTGTCTTCCATGCCTTCAAACTCTATAAGGCCTATGCAGCTAAAAGACTTTTAAAAAAAAAATACTTCTCATCGTCTTCTAAAGGTTTATAGAGTGAAATCTGTATTCTTTCTGAAATATTATCTATTAACGTTTCAGCCCGTTAAAATCAGTGGGGTCTTCGTCTTTTTCAATAAATGTGGTGATGTCGACCTCAGTGAACAAATACTCTGAGAACAATACAGCAGAATAAGCTTCTGCCCCACTTCCCAGCCCTCCCCTTCGGCGATATGTTCTCCTCTCATATTGTGCCAATATGAAAGGGTAGAAAATCACTTCAATTTTTCCTGGGTCTCCAAAGAGTTACAGTAATTTCAGCAAAGATTTGATGTTGTTTTCTGCAGCGTTATGACTCCCTTTGGGTGCAGTGCATTATTTGCTCTGGTAATTTAGAGTCCAAATGGCAGTGATTATGTGATTAAACAAGATCAAGACTCCCATTCAGTTCAGTAATCCTTACAGAAGGTTTATTTTTTCATATCTGTTGCTACAAATCTGCATTCAGTTTGCCTAATTTTTGGAACAGTTTAAAGAATATTCTTAAAAAAGAATAGTGGATTCTTTTTTTCTTTTTTTTACTTCTACATACATGCTTAGTGGTATTCCTAAGATATATTCCAGCAAAACCATTCTCTTTTTAAAGAAACTGTAAATTAATGCACAGTCAAACACTATAGTTAATATTTCAAAAACATAATAATAATTTAGAGTTGATAAGCAGCAATACACAGCAGGAAATGTAATTTTGCTTTCCACCTCTTGCAGTGCAAAACAAAGTGTTAGGTTTAAAGGTCAACACTTATGTTACATCCACTGAATGAAGCTTCCTTTTAGGAAAAGTTGGTTCCTTTGTGTATGCTTGGGTACAGTTTCATCTAATCACATCCCTAAAATAACAACTAAAAAGGGTCCTTAGGATATTGAATGGAATCATTCATCCATATTTGGAGCTTGCAGAATACTGAGCGAGTGAGTAGTTATATGCCATTAAGACAGTATGGATCCTTAGCTATCACATGGACAGAACTTTTCCAGGATGATCTGTTTCAAATACGGATTTTTAGATCATCCATCAGTGCATCCACTGGCACTATAATTGAGTTCGCCTACCTTGTTGCTGGGACGTGGTGGCTCAGTGGGTTAGGACGCTGAGCTTGTCGATCAGAAGGTCGGCAGTTTGGCGGGTCGAATCCCGAGTGCTGCGTAACAGAGTGAGTGCCTGTTATTTGTTCCAGCTTCTGCCAACCTAGCAGTTTGAAAGCACATAAAAAACGCAAGTAGAAATATAGGGACCACTACGGTGGGAAGGTAACAGCATTCCGTGCGCCTATGGCGTCTAGTCATGCCGGCCACATGACCACGGAGACGTTCTCGGACAAGCACTGGCTCTTCGGCTTTGAAACGGAGATGAGCCCCTAGAGTTGGAAACGATTAGCACGCATGTGCGGGGGAACCTTTGCCTTTACCTTTATCTTGTTGCTGGTAATTCTTATCTTCTCTTTCCTTCCTCCTTACCCAACATCATAGATTTCTTCAGAGAAATCTAGGTTTTCATTTTCTGCTTTCAAGTCAGTGTTGACTCCTGGTTACTGTCTGGATGAGTTATGAAGTTTTCTTGGCAAGATTTTAGAAATGGTTTGCCCTTGCCTGCTTCCTAGATCAGAGAGAGTGACTGGCCCATGGTTACCCAGCTGGCTTTGACCATTTTCTAGTTTTGTACCTTACTACTGCAACAAACTGGCTCTCTTAATTTATTTTAGGATCCAATTATTTGTTTTCTTGGCATAGACATAGTATTTTGGGGAATTTTCACCAATATCAAAATTCAAAAATATCAATAATCTTTATATCTTCTTTTTTTTAAATCCAACTTTCATTTCTAAAAATTCACAAGGTAAACCATTACAAAAACACAGATCTTTAAGAAATGAATGCAATTTACAAGTTTTCCTGCCACTAAACAATGCATTTACAATATTAAAAGCACACACTGCAACACAGTTTAGACTGTGCCTAAATCCAGTCAGAGAAGAAGAGAGAACAGAGAACTCAGGCAAGTGAGCCAACTTAAGCTCTACAGATTTAGTGTGTAGGAGGTATAAATAGACTTATTAATTTATTATTATTTATTAATATTATTGTATTACCTCACTTGTTCAATAAACAAGTAGCAACTGAAGCAAAAAAGCACTTTCATATAATTCCATATTTTGCATCAATTATGACTCATCCTGGAATCGAGGCTTTACTCACAGTCACTTGTCACCTCTCAACACATTTGCAATGTCACCTACATTGAAATGCTGACAAAGATCATTCAGAAGTTACTGCTGAGCCTTAGTGCAACAGTTCAGGTTGCTATGGACATCCCTCAGTACACTGATGTATCAATTTCAAGAATTGCATTAGTTACCAACTAGTATCCAGGTGCTCTTCAAGGTGTTAAATTTCACCTTCAAATTCCTCATAGTTCAAAGCCTGGATATCTGTGAACTGTCTTCTCCTAGTAACATTTGCTTGCACAATTATATTAAATAGGGCAGGATCATTCTAATTCCTTCTCTCAGGGATACCATCTGCAAAGACCTAAAAAGTGTACCTTTTGAGTAGCACTTCTGAAATAGCTTCTCTTCCCCCCCCCTTCCAGACATCAGAATGCCCTCTCACACCTGGCTTTTAAATAGTCCATTAAACATGCCTTTACCATCAGGATTGGTCTGGACTGTTATGTCTGCTCTCTCTGGTGAGGAATGGAATTTCAGATCCATTGACTGTAGCATTCTTCGGGATGAGGGTAAAGTGTTGTTTTTTTAAAAAAATACATGGTTCGTTTTTTATCTGAATTTACAAAGATGAGAATTGTTCATTGCTCAGAGTAGGCTTTAATGATAATGTCAGCTGTCTGACTAGTGAACCCCAAAAAATGAATCTTCAAGGCTTTTGAAGGCCATAAAAGATAAACTTTATTGAATACACATCTCGGAACTGAAGAAGCAAAACCAGCTCTGGTTTTCCCACATGAAATTTTGCCTAGTTAACAATAGTTTTCCTTAGCCTCCATCACCTGGTGTTTATGTTCCCAATCATATATCTTTGGTTTGTGATAGGAACAGTCCACTTCTCTGTCACACAACTGCATTAGTGACCTTGACATTCTTGTAGGCTCTCATGGTCCCTGGACAGCTTTGTAGAATCCCGTTTCCTCCCTATGCTTTCTACCCCTCCCCCCATTTCTATGGCAAGTTGAGTAGCAATAGACGTTATCAGGCATCTTAGCGATTCAACCTTGAGAAATAAGTCTTGCAAATTAAAGGGAAAAAATGAAAGTGTTGCTCTGTTTAAAGCCGCATTTCTCAACTATAGCAACTTTAATGAGTGGACTTCAACTCCCAGAATTGGTGGCTGAGGAATTCTGACTGTGAATTCTGGAAGTTAAAGTTCACTCACCTTAAAACTTTTTAAGGTTGTAAAACACTTGTCTAACTCTGTTGCTGACTGGCTGCCACTTATCTCTTCATCTGCCACCTCCTTTTTACAAGCAAAGACAGTGACAAGACAGTCTCTTCTTGTCATCAATGCCCAAACATCATTATTCTTTGCTTTCGGCAACTTTGATGAATAGATCCCTGTTCCACTTTGAAACTGTTATTTCTTTCATTTACTAGATTTTCTTTCTCCCTTACCATGCTAACAAAATAAGAATAAAATGCAGAGAGTTTATAATAGTACAATCACAGGAGCAATGTTAGTGAGGGATTGGAAATTAATATAATTAAACCATAAAGGCTCCAAATCCTTATCTAAACATATTAAAAAGAATTAAAATATCACCTGTTTTGACACTCTACAAGGTTGATTAATATCCTTTAGCTTTTTTCATTCTGTTTCCTTATGTTTCTGGCTGCCTAATTTATATCTACCACCTAGCACAGCAGCCTGGGAAGAACACATATTAATTACGTAGGAATGACTAATACATAGACAAGAGAAGAAGAAATCATATTTTAAAATATTTTTTCTGTGATAAAAGTTTTCTGGCTCAAAGGCTGTCACTCTTTCAACCAAGGACACTCTGGAATATTCTACTCAAGTCATGCCATATATCCAAAATGATATTCACCAAGCTGGTAGGTCTAACCTCCTTTTCCACATTTTATTCATCTTTATGACATGGATAGCTCAGGCTGAATTTTCACTTCTCTTAAAGGGAGGGAGAGATTAAAAAAAATAGTTCTTATGTCCAGAATAATTAACTTTTGAAGCACTGGAGTCACATACAATGCTGACTGATGGACTGAAGGTGTCACACACCCACATATGCTTAAGTTCTACTTACAGAGCTGAAAGGTGACCCAAACAAATATAAATAGACCTGAGGATGTGATCAGAGGGAGACAAAATATTTATTCCCATTTATGATTTTGATTTGAAAACACCCAAATCTATAAATTGCTAAAACAAAACAAGCGTTCAGTTTATTCATCCAAAAGCTGGAGAGAATCTTATGTACTTTCACCCTGCTATATAGCTAGTCCTCGCTTAATGACTGCACTGCTTAATAACCATTTGAAAAGATAGGAGAACTTGCATGCTACAGGCATATAACAGAGATCAATAGAACACATATTGTAATATGTGGCCCTTAATTTAATCCCTCTTTCTGACTAATAAGCTGATCGTAGGAATTTTTATATGTTGTATATAAAAATTTAGGGCATTGTTGCAGAGATGTTGTTTGTTTGGTTTTAAACACCCTCCCTGTAGTTTTACAGGCCAGAACAATGTTACCTGGTTTTCAGCCATTCCCTCCAGTGGTTAAAAAAGTGTCAGCACTAATATCCTTCTGTAGTTTGACAAGCTTCTGTAAACCTGCTTCCCTTCTCTCTCTTTGTGTTTTCATGACAGGCAATTTTGAAGCCTGGCTTTCCTGCCACTTCCAATCAAGTTAACAAGCAGAAGTCTCACATACAACAGAATCATGAGGAGGACCCAAAATGTTTGGGTTAAAAGTGCTCCATTGAATTTCGCAAAGCGAATAAGAAGAAAGAAAGGAGTCTGGTGGAAGGGATGGTAGAACATCGTCCTGAAGGCCCAGATCTGCCAGAAGATACCATTGTCATGTTTTGTAACAAGAAAGGCAACCTCAGCCCCTAAGCTTGAATTTCCATTTGATGACACCAAGCATGAAAGATTTATTTTATTTTATTTTTATTTTAATCCCATTTATATCCCACCCTTCTCCGAAGACTCAGGGCGGCTTACAATCTAAAGCACAATGTGCTTAGCAATAGCCTTCATTCTATGTATATGACTGCTTATTAGGGCTTTCGCCCCCCCCCCCCAGCGGCATTATTACAAAGTCAGCTTATTGCCCCCAACAATCTGGGTCCTCATTTTACCTACCTCAGAAGGATGGAAGGCTGAGTCAACCTTGAGCCTGGTGGGATGCGAACCTGCACTAATTGCAGGCAGCTGGTGTTACTTAAGGAGGCATTAGCCCACTGCTCCACCAAGGCTCTTATGTGTAATTCTTAAAACAAGGTTAATGAAGTTCAACACAGACAAAAAGCAATTCCCCTTTCCAATTTCTTTTCTAAAACCCTGGGTGAAAGAGAATATTCTGGCCTCACCTTCTTTGCATCATCATCATCATTATCATCATCATCATCATCATCATCATGATGATCTTATCCACTGAGGCTCTCATTGTCTCACAATACAACAAATATGTCACCTGACCATTAAAAGGTTGCAGAA
Organism: Vipera berus; assembly: GCF_964194415.1. Taxonomy (NCBI): domain Eukaryota; kingdom Metazoa; phylum Chordata; class Lepidosauria; order Squamata; family Viperidae; genus Vipera; species Vipera berus. The sequence goes on from NC_138203.1 coordinate 249,678,658, forward strand.
CAGTTTTCTGTGATCTTTGGAAGTATAAATTATTCAGGGAAGGACTGGATACCTTTTTGATCATCAGTTACACATCAGGCCTTCAAAGTTATAGAAGTATTTTGCAATTCTCTTTTCTAACAATACTCCTTTATTTGTAAAAGAGAATAGCAGCATATTTTTAAAATGAACTTAGGTTCAAGTATAACCTGAATATTCCCGCTTCCAAATTCCAAATTGTTCATCTTTATAATGGATCTTTGAAAGTTTAGCATATGGCCCCAGCTTTGATTCTCAAATTAATGCCACTACTATAGTGCAGCACTTATGCAGAATTGTGGTTGAGGAAACAACTGCTTGCATGTGCTTAATTCATTACAATATGACAATTAATTCTTTAAGTGGGAGATTTATAATAATTATCTATCCAAGGCTATAGTTCTGCATGCTATAGACAGGTAAGGGGGACTCAATTCACAATTGTTGCCATCTCAAGGCCATCTTGCATTTAACATTTCTTTTAAAAAAATGAAAGAAAGTTAATACTGTATCTCTCCCCCACTCCTCAGTAAGCAGGAAAAAAAGAATATTCTGTCTACCCACATGTATAACACAGCTTTACTTGCTTCACACCATTGCTTTTCCCATTGAGATCCTCAATGGGAAAAAAGAAAGAAAGAAAGAAAGAAAGAAAGAAAGAAAGAAAGAAAGAAAGAAAGAAAGAAAGAAAGAAAGAAAGAAAGAAAGAAAGAAAGGAAGGAAGGAAGGAAGGAAGGAAGGAAGGAAGGAAGGAAGGAAGGAAGGAAGGAAGAAAGAAAGAAAGAAAGAAAGAAAGAAAGAAAGAAAGAAAGAAAGAAAGAAAGAAAGAAAGAAAGAAAGAAAGAAAGAAAGAAAGAAAGAAAGAAAGATGTAGCTCCTTCCTATCAAAGGTTTGTCAATCTGAATTTATCCCCATCAGCTAACTCCCACAGCACAACTACACTGCTGCAAGGTATTCTGTATAAGACTGTCTTTAAAGACTACTCAGAACATTCAGCTAGTTCACAACAAAGCAGCCTGATTCCTGGCAGATATTTTGTAGTATGGCCCCTACCTTGGCTGGCAGTAGGCCTCCAATTACAATTTAATACAATTTATATGGCATGAACAGAACCAGCCCATTGGATGTGTAAGAAACTCCTCACATTTGTGAGGGCAGAAAACGTAGCTTTTCTGTTGCTGTTCTTGCCTTGTAGCAGGGGTGTCAAACTCAATTTCATTGAGGGCCGCATCAGCGTTGAGGTTGCCCTCAAGGGGCCGGGTGGGCGTGGCCTACTGGGTGGGCATGGCTAGAGTGCGTATGGCCTACTGGGTGGGCGTGGCCAGCTCTACATCGTTCGCATCAAGGGTGCCTATAGGGGCCTGGGCAGGAGTGGGACAGATCTGGGGGTCTCTGGCAGAAGGAGGGTCTCTGGGCCAGGGCCAAGGCAGTGGGGGCCGTTCCCTCACTGTTTCCAGGATGGCTTTGTGGGCCACATGAAACCACTTCGCGGGCCGGATCTGGCCCCCGGGCCTTGTGTTTGACATGTCTGCCTTGTAGGATGGTCCCCTCTTAGAACTAAAGCTGGTCCATATATCACAATGTTCTAAAAGTTACTTAAGATGGTGCTCTTTTGAAGAGCATTTGGTCATTAACATATTGCTGCCATCCTTTATTGTTCATCATTTATATAAGTATTATTGGTTATTTGGGCCAATGATTGCTCTGTCAGTATAACACTGTGATTGCTATACAGGTATCAACTTTATATTGTGGACTTTCAGATTTTGTTCTTATTTCTTCCAAGGTGATTTAGCTATGAGGATAAATTAACGGATGCATAGATGGATGGATTAATGTACATAATTTTATTTAATTTCTGGCTGCTTCCAAGTGACAATCAGGCTTAACAGAAATAGATAGTCATCACCTCCCTGTTTTTGATTCTTACTTAGAAGAAGAGAGGACTGGACAATTGTTGTTATTTAAAAAACAACAACAAAGAAACCAATACTATTTCCATCTTGCATTAAGACTAGACCTTTGATCAGTCAAAAACAAGAATATTTTATATAAAAACAGGTAATTTCTGCAAAAATAGGGCTTGGAAAAGTTGAAAGAGCCTTGTCTCATAGGAACTAGCTCAATATGGTTAGACTTTGATTACATTAGGTTGAAATTCTAAAAGAAATCTCCCCTGCACTGTTTATTCCTTGTAAGAAAAATGGAAAATGGAAATCAGACACTTTGGTCCCTGTGGGAATATTTTCTTATACCCTTGGCCAATGTTCTGCAAGATCCAGAGATTGCTTTTCAAATTTCATGGAAGTTTATGTTATGGGGGAATGAATGGAAACAGTGGGTCCCCTTAGGAGCAGTGAATAGTCTTGACTAGCAAAGGCTTGACTTGGCAAGTTAATTGATAAATTCTTTGGTTCACTTAATCTTAAGCAAATTCCAGATGTAAATCAATATTTTATTTGTGTGTTTATTTTTATTATTTATGTAGCTGCCCATCTCACACAAGTAATTCTTGTACAAGGATTAAACATCCACCACACACACACATACATACACACACAAATCTAAGAACATATATCCCCAAATGCCCAATGGATAAACAATAACCTCACTTACACACACACACACAAACACAAAATCAGCTGCAACCACACTATGGTTTCCATATATATAAGAATGTTGTGATTCAGGGTCACCCTGTGGGTTCGGCAGTTGGGTCGGATGATTCAGAGAAGGAGGAGGGGGGTGTTGGAGAGCTCGCTGAGGATAGTATTGAGGCTCCGTAGAGCCCTCAGCCAGGCCCCTCCCATCTGGTTACGACGCAGACCCAGCTGTGTGAGCCTGACAGCGTGGATGAAGATGACCCACAGCTGGCCCTGTTCAAGGACGCCCGATGCAGGAGGCAGTCAATCAGGAGTAAACAGAGGAAGGCAATGGGGCACCTCGGAAGGAGGCAGAGAGAAGCCACGCCCTTAACTGTTTAAAAGGGGAATGTGTGGGAGGGCTGGTTTGCTGAAGGCAACCGTTCGAATAGCTCCTGTTTCATGGTTCGTGTTTGCTCTGTTTTGCTCTGTTTGCTCTGTTTTATGTTAATAAATTTGGCAGGCTTAGTTCCAGCCTCTTGCCTTCTTGTAAAGGGGTTGTCCCTGCCTTTTCTGCAGGGCCGGTAGTAGGCTGGTACAGAACAGTGAATTTATTCTATATGATTGACCACACCTGAACACAATGGGAATGTCTAGAGCAGACATGTCAAACTCGTGATGTCATGTGATGTCGTACAATGTATTGCAACTTTTTCCCCATTGCCAGCAATGGGGTGGGCGCGGTTTCAGTATGATGCATCCGGCCGGTGAGCCAGCACTTTGAATGCCTGGGGGAACATTGGGGATATCACTTCTTCGCAGGGTACAGCCTTTGCAATCCTTCCAGTTGTGTTGGATCTGCAATTCCAGTTATTTCCAGCTTGCACTGTCAATTTCCAGGGTTTCTGGATCTTATTTGAGTTTTTCAAATAAATTTATCAGCGCAGTTGGTGGGGAACTGGGGATGAACCCCATCAAATGGCTCATTTGTATACTGCAATCGGGGGGGGGATGGCAGGGGGGATTTATTTGTTTTTTATACTTTTATATTGGGTTAGGACACTGAGCTTGTCGATCAGAAGGTCGGCAGTTTGGCGGGTCAAATCCCGAGTGCCGCGTAACAGAGTGAGTGCCTGTTACTCGTCCCAGCTTCTGCCAACCTAGCAGTTCAAAAGCACGTAAAAATGCAAGTAGAAAAATAGGGACCACTACGGTGGTAAGGTAGGTAACAGCGTTCTGTGTGCCTTTGGTCATGCCGGCCACATGACCACGGAGACGTCCTCGGAAAAGCGCTGGCTCTTTGGCTTTGAAACGGAGATGAGCACCAGCTCCTAGAGTTGGAAACGACTAGCACGCATGTGTGGGGGAAACTTTACCTTTACCTTTTATTGGGTTTTTATTTTTTGTAAGCAACCCAGAGTCATTGAGAGTGAGTGGGAGGCCATATAAATTTTCTAAATAAATAAATTTGAACTTGCAGTAAAACTGTCATGTAACTTTTTTGTGGTGGCATAGTGGTTACAACTGCAGGCTAACTCTGCCCACTGCCAGGACTGCCAGAACAGCTCAAGGTTGACTCAACCTTCCATCCTTCCAAGGATAATAACATGAGGACCCCAGTTGTTGGGGTCAATATGCTGTCTCTGTAAACTGCTAAGAGATGGCTATAAAGCACTATAAAGCAATATATGTCTAAGTGCTGTTGCTATTCTTGAACTATTTGAAAAGTTTAATTGTTGTTGTTGTTAGTTGCAAAGTCGTGTCCGACCCATCACAACCCCATGGACAACATTCCTCCAGGCCTTCCTGTCCTCTACCATCTTCTGGAGTCCATTTCAGCTCACGCCTACTGCTTCAGTGACTCCTTCCAGCCACCTCATTCTCTGTCATCCCCTTCTTCTATTGCCCTCAATCTTTCCCAGCGTTAGGCTCTTCTCCAGTGAGTCCTTCCTTCTCATTAGGTGGCCAAAGTATTTGAGTTTCAACTTCAGGATCTCACCTTCTAAAGAGCAGTCAGGGTTGATCTCCTCTAGGACTGACCGTTTGATTGCCTTGCAGTCCAAGGGACTCGCAGGAGTCTTCTCCAGCACCATAGTTCAAAGGCCTCAATTCTTTGGTGCTCAGCCTTTTTTATGGTCCAACTTTCACTGCCATACATTGCAACTGGGAAGACCATAGCCTTGACTATACACACTTTTGTTGGCAGGGTGATGTCTCTGCTTTTTAGTGTGCTGTCTAGATTTGCCATGGCTTTCCTCTCCAGGAGCAAGCATCTTTTAATTTCATGGTTGCAGTCCCCACCTGCGGTGATCTTGGAACCCAGGAAAATAAAATCTGTTACTACCTCCATTTCTTCCCCATCTATTTGCCAGAAATTGAGAGGGCCAGATGCCATGATCTTGGTTTTCTTAATGTTACGTTTTAAGCCAACTTTTGCACTCTCCTTCTTCACCCACAACAAAAAGGCTCTTTAGTTCCTCTTCATTTTCTGCTATAAGTTAAATAGGCAGGGCGACAGTATACAGCATTACTGGACTCCTTTCCCAATTTTGAACCAATCAGTGGTTCCGGGTCCAGTTCTCACTGTTGCTTCTTGACCCGCATATAGATTTCTCAAGAGACAAATAAGATGGTCTGGTACTCCCATCTCTTTAAGAACTTACCACAGTTTGTTGTGATCCACACAATCAAAGGCTTTAGCATAGTCAATGAAGCAGAAGTAGATGTTTGTCTGGAACTCCCTAGCTTTCTCCATGATCCAGCGTATGTTGGCAATTTGATCTCTAGTTCCTCTGCCTCTTCGAAATCCTGCCTCTACTTCTGGTAGTTCTCGATCCACATACTGCTGGAGTCTAGCTTGTAGGCTTTTAAGCATAATTTTGCTAGCATGTGAAATGAGTGCAATGGTGCGATAGTTTGAACATTCTTTGGCACTGCCTTTCTTTGGAATTGGAACGTAAACCGATCTTTTCCAATCCTGTGGCCAGTGTTGAGTTTTCCAAATTTGCTGGCAAATTGAGTGTATTTTCTTCAGTTTAAGCCTAAACTTTGCAATGAGAAGCTCATGGTCTGAGCCACAGTCAGCTCCTGGTCTTTTTTTTACTGACTGTATAGAGCTTCTCCATCTTTGGCTGCAGAGCATATAGTCAATCTGATTTCTGTGTTGACCGTCTGGTGATGTCCATGTGTAGAACCGTCTCTTGGGTTGTTGGAAAAGAGTGTTTGCTATGACCATCATATTCTCTTGACAAAATTCTATCAGCCTGTGCCTTGCTTCATTTTGTACTCTAAGGCCAAACTTGCCTGTTATTCCGGTTATCTTTTGGCTTCCTACTTTAGCATTCCAATCCCCCATGATGATAAGGACATCATTTTTTGGTGTTAGTTCTATAAGGTGCTATAGGGCTTTATAGAACTGGTCAATTTCATCCTCTTCAGCACCGGTGGTTGGGGCATAGACTTGGACTACTGTGATATTGAATGGTTTGCCTTGGATTCGAACTGAGATCATTCTGTCATTTTGAGGATTGTATCCCAGTATAGCTTTTCCTACTCTTTTATTGACTATGAAGGCTACTCCATTTCCTCTGAGGGATTCTTGCCCGCAGTAGTATACCTGATGGTCATCTGAATTAAATTCACCCATTCCTGTCCATTTTAGTTTGCTGATACCTAAGATGTCGATGTTCAGTCTTGTCATCTCTTGTTTGACCACGTCCAGCTTTCCTTGATTCATGGATCTTACATTCCAGGTTCCTATGGAGAAAAAATCTTTACAGTATCGGACTTTCCTTTCAACACCAGACACATCCACAGCTGAGCGTCCTTTCGGCT
>NC_138203.1:249690092-249946354 GCF_964194415.1 Vipera berus
TTATATCAGAGATTGTTCAGCCTTCAATGGATGTTTTTCATCCCTGGAATCAATTATTATTATTATTGCTAGCTTCTGAGTTGAAATGGAGCTCTGTGCCCATTACTGATCCAGCCACAGGCCCATCCATCTGGTCCATCAAGAGTCACTTTCATCTCATCAGTCCATAAAACCTTTGAAAAATCTGTCTTCAGATATTTCTTGGCCCAGTCTTGCCATTTGAACTGATGTCTTTTTTCAGTGGTGGTCAGGTTTCAGCTTTCCTTACCTTGGCCATGTCTCTGAGCACTTAACACCTTATATTTCTGTGCACTCCAGGTAGGTTGCAGTTCTGCAGTATGACAGCACTGGGGGAGGATGGCTTCCTGGTAGCTTCACATTGGTTTCTTCTCAAATCTTTGACAGTTAAAGTGTGTCTTTTTTTTCTCAACACGTTTCTTGTGACCCTGTTGACTACTTGCAACAAAATGTTTGATGGTTTTGTGATCACGCTCCAATATCTTAGCAATTTTAAGAATGCTGCATCCCTCTGAAAGACTTTTTACAATGTTTGACTTTTCAGAATCAGTTAAATCTCTTTTTAGGCCCATTTTGCCTGAGGAAAAGAAGCTGCCTAATAATTATGCATACCTCGATATAGGGTGTTGATCTGCTTATGCCACAACCTCCCTCATTATACAAATACACATCACCCGATATGCTTATATCCACTAACTAGGCATTCAAGTTTATACAGCTTGGAGGTGGAAAATATGCACAAAAATGATGATATGGTCAAAATACTCACTTGTCTAATAATTGTGCACGCAGTGTAGTCCAAGGTGACTAAATCAGCTATCAGGTGAGGCCAGAGTAAAGTGCAAATTTAATTGAATTCCAATTAATAAAATTCAATTGATGAGATTTCTTCCACATATGTTAATGCATATGTGACAACTTAGTGAGGCTTTGGAAAGCTGCATGGACACTGCCCTTTCAAACTGTAAAGCCCTTGTTTATTTATTTAAGTTTTTTGGCTGCCCAGTTCCAGTGGGTTCATCTGTGGTCAAAGAAACCAATGCCTTGTCTTTTTCACTTTCCACTTGGCATATGCAGCTAAACTCCACAAGAACTCTGCAGAGTGAAGAGAAATTTCCTTGGCCAGTTCATCTATCTAATTCTTCCTCGAAACAATACTTTTGAACAATGGCCTTGGTAAGCAGGTCCCCACGTTCTCTATCGATGTCATTTCTTAAGTCTCATTAAAAGGCAGTTTATTCTGTCCTGGGCAACAAGCCAAGTCATCAGAAGACATTGTTTGAAATAAGCCTTTGCCACTATCAAATTATACCAATGAAACAATACTCACTGACTGAGGTCATTAAAATTCAAACCTAATTATTCTTGGAATTGTTGGAATTGTTCTTGGAATTGTTCCTTGCTATTAATTCTACACTCATCAACCCAACAACTTTTCAGTTGATTGATTTTCTGCATTGAAATGAATGTGGAAGACATTCCAGGCAAAGATTTCTGGATCAGAGTATTGATGTATTATTTACTGAATCTGTTAACAATATCATGAATTTTTATTATGGTTTACTTAATATAAGTCATTGCAAAAAAAAAACAAGCTCTGTCTTTAATTTTAACCCACTTGTAATTGTAGTATTTTTACAATAAATATAAAAGACCAAATGTATTTTCAGAAACATAAATGTTGTCAAGCACCTGCTTTCCTTTGAAAATCGAAACCGAACCGAATGTCAAATAAAAGCAAATGAACAATATAGCATTGATAAATAGGCTGATTTATCATAAAGTAATACAGATGCAAAACCAAAAATAAGAGCTAAAATTACACTGCAAAAACGAATAGTTCAACATTACTTAAGAGCCTGGATGCATATACCCTGTAAAATCTCACAAAAAAAACCAACCCAAAGATAGTTGGATGACCAAGAAATACCTTGATTAAATAATTTAGATGACCCCAAAGGAACCCTTGGAGCATATGTGGGAATACAAACATATTTGATCCTGGCTTAAATTACAAGATTCAAAGGTGATGTTACTGTGTGTATTTATGTCTTGCCTGAGCCATTAGTCACCCAGCTTTTTTGTGGACGATGTAGATAGGGAGCCTGTCTATATAGAGAATCACTGGTTGTAACAAAAATGTCCTGTGAAACATATGCTGAGAAACTCACTTGTCATATTACAGTTTAGCTCATTTATTGTCTTAGCTTGGTCTTCTGGACTTGGAACAATGCAGCTTGTACCAATGAAGATTTACAGTTCCCCATCAATTCAGGGAAATGGCAGACAATAAACAAATATCAAGAACATCCTTTACATCTTTCCAGTAGTATAAGCACAGCATAGTATAACCAGGTTCAATAGAATATAGATGAACATTGTTGTTGTTGTTAGCTGCGAAGTCATGTCCAACCCATCGCAACCCCATGGACAACGTTCCTCCAGGCCTTCCTGTCCTCTACCATCTTCTGGAGTCTATTTAAGCTCACACCTACTGTTTCAGTGACTCCATCCAGCCACCTCATTCTCTGTTGTCCCCTTCTTTTCTTGCCCTCAATCTTTCCCAGCATTAGGCTCTTCTCCAGTGAGTCCTTCCTTCTCATTAGGTGGCCAAAGTATTCAAGTTTCAACTTCAGGATGTGGCCTTCTAAAGAGCAGTCAGGGCTGATCTCCTCTAGGACTGACCGGTTTGATCGCCTTGCAGTCCAAGGGACTTACAGGAGTCTTCTCCAGCACCATAGTTCAAAGGCCTCAATTCTTTGGCACTCAGCCTTTCTTATGGTCCAACTTTCACTGCCATACATTGCAACCGGGAAGACCATAGCCTTGACTATACGCACTTTTGTTGACAGTGATGTCTCTGCTTTTTAGTGTGCTGTCTAAAATTGCCATGGCTTTCCTCCCCAGGAGCAAGCATCTTTTCATTTCTTGGCTACAGTCCCCATCTACAGTGATCTTGGAACCCAGGAAAATAAAATCTGTCACTACCTCCATTTCTTCCCCATCTATTTCCCAGAAATTGTGAGGGCCAGATGCCATGATCTTGGTTTTCTTAATGTTTAGTTTCAACCCAGGTTTTGCACTCTCTTTCTTCACCCGCAACAAGAGGCTCTTTAGTTCTTCTTCACTTTCGGCCATTAGAGTGGTATCATCTGCATATCTTAGGTTGTTGATATTTCTCCCGGCAATCTTAATTCCAACTTTTGATTCATCTAGCCCTGCCTTTCTCATGATGTGCTCTGCACATAAGTTAAATAGGCAGGGCGACAGTATACAGCCTTCCCGGACACCTTTCCCAATTTTGAACCAATCAGTGGTTCCGGGTCCATTTCTCACTATTGCTTCTTGACCCACACATACGTTTCTCAAGAGACAAATAAGATGGTCTGATACTCCCATCTCTTTAAGAACTTGCCACAGTTTGTTGTGATCCACACAATCAAAGTCTTTAGCATAGTCATTGAAGCAGAAGTAGATGTTTTTCTGGAACTCCCTAGCTTTCTCCATGATCCAGCGTATGTTGGCAATTTGATCTCTAGTTCCTCTGCCTCTTTGAAATCTTGCCTGTACTTCTGGTAGTTCTCAATCCACATACTGCTGGAGTCTAGCTTGTAGGATTTTAAACATAACTTTACTAGCATGTGAAATGAATGCAATGGTGAAAGAGTTTGAACATTCTTTGGCACTGCCTTTCTTTGGAATTGGAATGTAACTGATCTTTTCCAATCCTGTGGCCACTGTTGCTGGCAAATTGAGTGTATCACTTTTACTGCATCGTATTTTAAGATTTTTAATAGCTCAGCTGGAATACTGTCACCTCTACTAGCTTTGCTGTTGCTCAGCTTTTCTAAGGCCCACTTCACTTCACATTCTAGGATGTCTGGCTCGAGGTCAGTGACCACCTCACCATGGTTATCAGGGACGTTAAGCTCATTCTTGTATAGTTCTTCTGTGTAATTTTTCCACCTTTTCTTAATCTCTTCTGCCTCTGTTAGGTCCCTGCCATTTTGGTCCTTTATCATGCCCATTTTTGCATCAAACGTTCCCTCCATCTCTCCAATTTTCTTGAAGAGATCTCTGGTCCTCCCTATTCTATTGTTTTCTTCTATTTCTTTGCACTGTTCATTTAAGAAGGCATTCTTATCTCTTCTAGCTATTCTCTGGAATTCTGTATTCAATTGGGCATGTCTTTCTTTTTCTCCCTTGCCTTTCGCTTCCCTCCTTTCCTCAACTATTTGCAAAGCTTCCTCAGACAGCCATTTTGCTTTCTTACATTTCTTTTTCTTTGGGATGGTTTTAGTTGCTACCTCTTATACAATGTTGCGAACCTCCATCCATAGTTCTTCAGGCACTTAGTCTATCAGATCTAATTCCTTAAATCTATTTGTCACCTCTACTATATATTCAACAGGGATATGATTTAATTCATACCTGAGTGGCCTAGTGCTTTTCCCTACTTTCTTCAGTTTAAGCCTAAACTTTGCAACAAGAAGCTCATGGTCTGAGCCACAGTCAGCTCCTGGTCTTGTTTTTACTGACTGTATAGAGCTTCTCCATCTTTGGCTGCAGAGCATATAGTCAATCTGATTTCTGTGTTGACTGTCTGGTGATGTCCATGTGTAGAGCCGTCTCTTGGGTTGTTGGAAAAGAGTGTTTGCTATGACCATTGTATTCTCTTGACAAAATTCTATCAGCCTGTGCCCTAGATGAACATAGGAGGTTCCTTTTTATTTATGATTGGTTGGAAACTGTAAATGTCTAATAAGAACTTCAGACCTGAAGAAGCTTCTTAGATGAGAAGTGAAACATCTTCAAGGAAAAACAAAGTCCAGATGCCTTTTGAAAAAGCACCTTTGGGGTTGGAAATTTTATTTCCAAAATGATTGATGTGATCCTAAACACATGGATTTAGAATTAGACTCTGCTGGTTTTAGTGAGGCTAATTTTCAACTAAGTTGAAAACATATATTTGTAAAAAAAAATCAGTGTTAGCATTTATGGCAGAATTTTACAGAATGGATAAACTGAAGAAAAACAAGTACCATAACCCTTCTGGAATTTTTGCTAGCTTTTTCCCCCACCCACCATGGTGTTAATCTTCACAGCAACTGGAATCCTATCTCAAACTATTACTTGAATGGTCTGCATGGAAAATGCAGCAGAATTTCTGATGAAGAGAAAAGGCAGAGAAATTTCTGATGCAAGAGAAAAGGCAGCTGAAACACTAAAAGTTCAATATCAACACCTATGAAACAAGGCTCCATGGCCTGGAGATTGGAAAAAATCAATGTTTGTACCTACAACAAACAAGGGAGGTGCATGCGAAAATGCAAATCCCATTGCACTAATTTCTCACACATTTTTCTTGAAGGTAAAAAAACATACCTAGGAGGCAAAAAATGCCAATTGAACAAGTAGAATTCAGGAAAAAAAGAGCATGATGCTCTGGCTGGGCACCCTGTTTCCCCCTTACTGCCATATTTATAATAGCTTCTATTGATCCCACAGGATCAAAATAGCCACCAACATTTTGTACCGTCCCTTTACCCAAAATGATATCGAAAAGGACCTAACACTAAAAATAATATGCCAAAGCTGCTGAAGGATCGTCTATCTTAGCCCAGAACAAGCTTTTAACTTGGGAGAAATCTACTGTGTTTAATGTAACAAAGAATGTTAATAAAATTAATTGTGCTGTGATGCATACTACCTCTATGTCTGCCATGTCATGCATTAGAAATCCAACTGTAGAAAATATGGAGAACATATTCCTAGAACACAAGACAAAGAAGAAAACATGTTTGAGTAACATAGTACTCGAGAATAAAGCTTTAGAAATTTATGAGAACATTTACCAATGCATTTGGCTTGCAACTTTTGACATCCTATCCCACAGTCCTCTCTGTTCCCCTATTCAGTGTCTTGCTATATGCAAATTCTCTTTACATGAGGTTTTAGGGAAGCCTGGACTTAGAGCTTTTTCCCAATTTGGGCTGCTGAGATTTTTGCAGCCTTTTCTAACCCAGGAAGATCTTATGACAGTGACTCATATTGTTATTACTATATGGTTAGACTACAGTAAAACAATATGCATTGGGGTAACTTTGAAAATGATTGAGTGCCTGATAACTATGCTATGGACTACCTTAGTTGTCAGTAGGTTTCTAAGTGTAATTAAAGAGGTTGCTTTTTAACCTATAAAGTTCACCTTTACATGTGAGATTCTCTCTCTGAACTAGAATCTACCTGATCATCCCAAGAGAGGTTGCTTAGGATCTCTTCCACTTTAAATAGTCAAGGACATGGGGCACCAAAGGTAGATATTGTCATTATATTCATTCTATTGGCTTTCTGGAAAGCCATAGACACATACCTATTTTGACAGGCATCAAAGTGCCAGCAGCAGTAGTGTTGAATAATCATCTTGGCTTGGGTGGTTTTAGTTTTTAAATGAGGAAATAATGGATTTTTGTGCATTTACTACCCTGAACTACTTTTCTGAATACTGGCCTACAAACTATTGCAACAAATAATTAATCAGCAATGGAAAAATGACAATTTGGTTGCAAACAGTCTGAATAGATGATAGAGAAACCTTTGTGCTTGGCAAGATGAAGGATAGTAGAAGAGACGGAGAAAAGATAAGGCAGATGGAAACCAGAGAGGAGGCAGTAATACCTTGGAAGAGCTATCTAAGGGTTATTGTTGAAGGCAGGTTGTGTTTGCAAGCTTTTGTCCACTCTGTCATGCAGAATAGGCCTGACTCAATTTCCTTTATCTATTAACCTTTAAGGCCTTCAGTGAGTTAGGATCTTAGAATGCTAGTAACAATCTCTTTTGTTGTGGGCTTGTCTAAATGTTAAAAATGGAGATAACCTTTGGCCTTCTCCTGCATTGCTCCAAGAGAAGGAATTGACTCCGTTGGGAGTTGCATTTGACCCCTACCACTATCCCCCTTCTGTATTGTGAAAACCTAGAGATACACAATTTGTTTCCGTGCTAGGCATTATTTTTAGTACATGCTGTTTCACGTTTTTTCAGTCTATATTTTAATTAGGTTAGCCATTTTGAGTAATTGATTGGTGGGATATAAACAGAAATAAATTAAAAAATCAGAGAATGCCTTTTTATTTTTGATCTGTTGGAATTGAAAATCTTTTAAAGCCAGTTTGTTTGCAAATGGTCAGTAATCTCCTTTCAGCTTTGGTTTTGTTCACCCAACTAAGCTTGTCTTTATATGTGAGCTCCATGTTGGTCACAAACAAACAAATAAACAATAAATAAATGCCTATCTATATGTGAGCTCTGTTCAGTTGAATACAAATATATTAAGCCTGCACAAAATGTATGAATGTTAAATAATATCTCCACACAAAGATATCGAGCTGCCTGTACATACCACAAGCATATGAGCGTTACTATATAAATATACTGTAGGTACTGTTTAGGACAGAGGCCTTTGCTGCATGAATTGCTCTTAACTCTTGAAAACAGAAAGTATCTAATATATAGAGCATAAAAGTACAGAATTATAAGAGATTAGGTTCAACCAAAAACTACAGAGTAGAAAGTAGCAGAAGCACGGCTTGTACACAGCTATCCTGCCTCTGCCACATATTTGAGTGAGTGAGAGGATCTCTGACTCTCTCCTATTACTCTTTAAGAGAAAGGCCATTAATAATTTGCATACATTACTTTAAGTGAATGCAAATTGTAAATTGCCTACTTGGTAATCTTGGAGCAAAGAACCATTAATTAGCCAAGTTGTGAGGAGAGGGGGGCACATACATGAAAGCAAATCCTTGGCCCAACTCAGTATGTCTAATCTGATGCAAAATAAAAACAGAGAAGAGAATTGTCCATTCTCATGTATGTATGTATGTATGTGTTCTGGAATAATTTTTCCAGATGGATGCTTGTAGACAAATCTTTCTATTTCCATTTGGGAGGGAATAACCATTAAACTCCAAAGCAAGGCTATAATGAATGCTAACAGATATAATGTTGCACTCAAACAAACAAACAACTATTGCTACTATTTTTTTTAAATGAGAAAACACACTCTATTGGTTTTCATTAAGAAAAACCCCTTGGGGACATCTGTGTGTTTTGACTAATTTTTCATTTATCAAACTTGTGGTTCATTTATTCTTTAATGGTAAGTAGGAGTTTACACCAAGCTTGTAATTTCTAGTGTCTAGCATTAAACTAATATGATAGATCACCTAGCTTCTCCCAGATATATTGTAAGTGTTCCTGTTTGACTCCAGTGAATCAATGAGTGAGAAATTAAGTCTTTTACTCTTCAGTCTTATACATACATGTATAAAATACATACACAAACACACACACACATATATACACACAAAAACACACACATGCAATATACATGTGTACGGGTATGTTTGAGGGTATGGGTATCTATGCGCACATACATATATATGTGTTTGTGTGTGTATGCAGTTGTGTTTGTATACATATACAGTACATATACATATAGGTTATAGATAGATAGATAGATAGATAGATAGATAGATAGATAGATAGATAGATAGATAGATAGATAGATAGATAGATAGATAGATAGATAGATGGATGGATGGATGGATGGATGGATGGATGGATGGATGGATGGATGGATGGATGGATGGATGGAGTAGTGAAGGTTCTGCGCTACAAACCAAAAGACTATGGATTCTAGTCCCAACTCAGCATGAAACCTGGCTGTGAGACTTTGGGCCACTTACCAGGGAGAAGAGTCGGTGGAAGAAGATTGGAAGAAATTCAAGGACTATTTGAAGAAATATTGTCATATCAACTAGTTTGAAATGGACTTAGAAGTGTTTATAGGTTGTAGTTTTAGAGTTTAATGTTTAGTATTAAGGATAATATGAAACAATGATTGTTAAATGATAAGAAATTAAATATAGATAGATATTAAATATGATTTAAAATTATGAAATAGAAATTGCTAATGATGATTTACGATGAAACATAGATAGTGGGGACTTGAGGAAGCCACCTGAAAATGATTAGAAAGATTAGGAATAACGGAAGTTAAGTATTCTTTTTGTATTTTTGTTGATTGTATTGTTTATGTTATGTCTTGTTTTTATATGTATTTTTTTTGTTTAAATATATGTTTTCATAAAAGCAATTAAAAAAGAGAGAGACTTTGGGCCACTTGACGCTCTCAGCCCAGCCCACCTCACAGGGTTGTTGCTGTGGGAAAATAGGAGGAGGAAGGAGTATTAGGTATGTTTGCCACCCATGAGTTATTGGTGGAGCCTTGGTGGAGCAGTGGGCTAATGCCTCCTTAAGTAACACCAGCTGCCTGCAATCAGTGCAGGTTCGCATCCCACCAGGCTCAAGGTTGACTCAGCCTTCCATCCTTCCAAGGTAGGTAAAATGAGGACCCAGATTGTTGGGGGCAATTAAGCTGACTTTGTAATAATGCCGCTTGGGGGGTGTATGAAAGCCCTAATAAGCAGGCATATACATAGAATGAAGGCTACTGCTAAGCTTGTAAGCCGCCCTGAGTCTTCGGAGAAGGGCGGGATATAAATGGAATAAAAATAAAATAAAAGATAAAATATTTATAAAAATAATAAAGGCAGAGAAAGAGAGAGTGTGAGGAGATAGAGGGTAAATAAATGATGGATAGAATAGGTGAGTAAATTCATCTCAAAATAGCTTACTTCCAGAGAAGACTACTGATTCCTTTCTTAAGTTTTATCAATTGTAGAAAATCATCCTCTAATTAAAAATATGTATTAGCCTATTCTGTCAAGCCACCTTTTCTTGGGAATTGGAGAGCAAGGATGTGAAAGCAGGTGGTTACTCCAAGTAGCTCTATGGCACGCTATATATTTTTTAAAAAAAAATTCTATTTTTTTTTTCATTTCATTTTTTCATTTTCTATTTATTCATATTTGAATAGCAGCTGAGAAAGGCTGTTGGAGAAACGCTTATATGATGGTGTCATTAGAAGGATAGCAGACTGAAAGACAATATCTACATTTATGGTTGAATAGAAACCCTTTATAAATCTTTTGCATGAACTGAAAAAAATGTTCTTGTGACAGGTGGTTTTGGTGATCAGAAAAAAATGGATAATAGGAAAAAGTGAGCTTTTTTGTAATCATAGGATAAGAGATAATTTTGTAATCATACTTATACAGTATATGCTGCAGAAAAAAATCTTTTTTTTCTTTCACACTGCACTTTTGGTTTGTTTTCTTTGTTCTCTCACTTTGCGTTAGGTTTTAAGTTCTCTTTAAAACTTTTAATAAAATTTATTTTCTAAAAGGATGACAGACTGTAGCGCAAGAGATTTTTTTGATGGAGTGAGGTATGATGGGATTATTTTTGTTTTTAAGGTTTAGTTATTTTCTGCTGAGAAAAAAAGGGAGAAAGTGGTACCTCTGATTCTCAACAGTTTGCAACCAAAATTCAGTGGACCAACAGGCAACTTTGAGAGTCTTAGGCCAGGGGTGTCAAACTGCCAGCATACCAGCTGGTTGTATCATATGGAGGCCGCAAAAAAAAAAGTCATGAAACGTTGTGACACATCATGTGACACAGTGAGTTTGACATCCGTGTCCTAGGCAAAGACAACAAATGTATCACAAGCTCCAACATTTTGTGGCCTTATTGTGCAAAATATCTCTGTCATTTTGGGACAGAAAGATATTGGAAACAACAGAAAATCTATAGAAGCTGATTCTGCCCAAGGCAAAGATGGGATGTTTGGACAAAACACAAGTCTTTTATTTTCAGCGGTTGCTGAGAAAAGGTAACTCACATCTATTTCCATTTGGGGGAAAAACATGCCAGTTTTGATTGAGGAAAGTGTTAAAAGTTAGCAGTTGCCCATTATGGTTATTCCTCAGCCCAAACAGCATCCCTCAAGTGCATCAGTGGGGAAGGGAAAGGGAAAGGATGTTTACCTGGCAATTATGTCCCCTGAGCTTTAATTGCCTTCAGTCTTAACAGTCTGACAAAAATCTACTCCACTAAGTTTGTGCTCTTTCTCTCTCTCTCTCTCTCTCTCTCTCTCTCTCTCTCTCTCTCTCTCTCTCTCTCTCTCTCTCTCACACACACACACACACACACACACACACACACACACACACCCCTCATTCAATCTTTCTCTTTCAGCCTACATTCCCCAGAGTATGTAATTTTTCTCTGCAATTTTTTTTACTAGACCATGTGTCAGCTAAATAAGGGAGACTGAACACTTAGGTCTACAATAAAAGGTTTACAATAAAAAGAAATGCTGCTTTGAGTGAAAATACCAGAAGTTTCTATGAAAGGCTACATAGCAAGTTAAGTGGGTTTCTGAAAGGCCAAGATGAAACATAGGAGGTTGAGGAAAGGACACTTAAAAAAACTGCACTTGTCACAGGGAAAAAATCAATGTCCATCAATCTAAAGCTTTTGCTGGTCAGCCAATGATACAAGTATCTGTCATAGAGCCAGGAAAGAGATATGGCATCAAGGAGGATATGGGCACCTACAGAGGGTTATCACTGCCACTTTCAAGTTCTTATTAGCTGAACCTCTGTGGAATAATAGAATTGTCTTCCACTTTAGAAAGAGAAAGAGACATCCTCTTGGTAGCAACAAGAGTTAGATTTTAAAGCTGTAGCTGTTTGTGTATGGGGGGAAAAACATAACCCACCTAAATTGTCCCAGGCAATCAGAAGAAGCAAAAAGAGAATGTAGGAAACTTTCCTGAGGATTGTGTAGTAGGCAATGCTTGAGGATGTGTGCTGTGTGTAAAATACCACAGCAAAGTGCTTTATGTTATTTGCAAGCTTCTATCTGAAGATTCCTCCCCAAATATTGACTAGGTTCATATGAGGAATGGGAAACTATGTTATTTATTTATTTATCTTATTATTTATTTATCTTATTTATTATTTAAGCCATAATATTTCAGAAAAGAAAAACACTCTAGCGATATTATACGCAATGATTCAACCCTCTTCCATTGCCCTTTTTGTATGGAGATATCATTTTATTTTGAAAACTCACTATTCATCTTGTAAACAATACATATGAGGGGAAAATTATTTTCATGCTGTTGAAATTTCTGGAACTTGTATTTTTCATGCATATGGAGAGTGCTTGGTTGCATTTTGTTTTTCCCCCTTTTGCTGCTTCATTTTCTTCTATTCATTCATGTCCAATTCTCAGAGATTGCCTGGACAAGACCCTGCAGTTTTCTTGGCAAGATTTTTCACAAGTGGTTTGCCATTGCCTCCTTCCTGGGGTTGAGTGTGTGTGTCTGGCTGGTTTCTAGCCTGGTGCCTTAACCACTAAACCCTTCCAAGCCCTTACCAAGAAGAATGAAAGTATAAATGGAAACAGAACTCCCAAACGAATAAGCAGGTTTTAGAAAGGCCATGAAGGGGAGAAAAGAGAGTGAAGAGAGCACGAGAACTCATGAGAGAGGTTTACTTTTTGCCTCCTTCACTGCAGCAAGCTCTTTGACTGTGGAAATTGTAATGTATTGGGATTTTTACTTGAACTGTTCATGTGTCTGTTTGAATGCTGCTTATGGTTGCTCAATGGTGTGTCTGTATCGGTCCCTGACTAAGCCAGACTTGCTGTCTCCAAGAAGATCATTGGATGATTAGGGGCAGGAATGGGTTCCTTTAAACCTATTGGCCACCACCTCGTGGCCAACCATATAAGTAGCTGTGCAGCAGCCTCTGTTCCAGTTCAGTTCAGTTCCTGTTTGCCTCAATAAAGCAATGTTCCTGTTTGCAACCTCTCGTCTTGCTTATTGCCTCCAAAGAACCGGCTACACAACACTGGCGATGAAGGTGGGATGCTGCTTCTTCAAAAAAGCTGAAAGTCACTAGGGGGTGAGGCCAGAACAGTGCCTGGTAGGGACCGCATTTCCCCCCCCCCTTGGTTGGCCTAGCAAGCCATGCTAGTGACCACCCACCCTGCGGTCCAGTCCCAGGGCCTACAAAGAAGAAACAGCAAGAGACAATGTGAGACCCAAACCGCAAAGACTTCCCCACCATGTCAAAGGTCGGAAAGTCAAGGAATTTGACGTCACTCACCCAGAGAGATGGTCGTCCTACATTTTAAGAGTAGAGAACTACCTCCATGCAAACCAAGTCACCGAAGATGGCCTGAAGGCTGCAACACTTCTCTGTGTCTGCGGGTCTGCAACGGTCGACAATGCGGAGAACTTAGTCACACCAGCACAGCTGGAGTCTGTTACTTATGTGGACCTGAAGAAATGGCTCGATGACCATTTCCAACTGAAGTTGTCAGTGATAGCGTGGAGGCATGCCTTCGAACAGCGAGTCCAACAATCCAGCGAGACGACCACAGAGTTCATTGCCACATTGAGACAAGCTTCACATCTGTGCCAATTTTCAGACTTGGAAGAAAGGCTTCGAGACCGACTCGTCTGTGGACTAAGGAGCAGACAGCTTCAACAAAAACTTTTTGCAAAAGAGACTCTCTCGCTCCAGGAAGCCTTAAAAGAAGTCATGGCAGACAAAGCTGCCGCCGGGGCCGTGAAGGCGTTGTGGCCTGCCAAAAGTACTCTTCACGAGGAAGCCGTCCACCACAAGGATGCCAAGCATTCAGAAGATGTCGACTGACAAGATCCAATGGCACCACAACAAGGAACTGAAGCCCCCTGTAATGTATTGGGATTTTTACTTGAACTGTTCATGTGTCTGTTTGAATGCTGCTTATGGTTGCTCAGTGGCGTGTCTGTGTAATGGTCACTGACTAAGCCAGACTTGCTGTCTCCAAGAAGATCATTAGATGATTTGGGGCAGGAATGGGTTCCTTTAAACCTATTGGCTGCTGCCTAGTGGCCTACTGTATAAGTAGCTGCGCAGCAGCCTCTGTTCCAGTTCAGTTCAGTTCAGTTCCTGTTTGCCTCAATAAAGCAATGTTCCTGTTTGCAACCTCTCATCTTGCTTATTGCCTCCAAAGAACCGGCTACACAACAGAAATCATGCCAGAATATGGAAGATATTAAAGTTCATTGTATGCCGGAAAGGCCATTATTCTACTTAGTAATCTTCACAAGGGACAAGCAGTTGCTTTAAGTACTGACTTTGGAGAAACTGAATGGTTCAGGAAAAAAAGAACAAAGAAAAATATACATATTGTCTCCACTTTGTTTAACTTAAATAGCTGTATAGTGAATATTTTATAAGAATGGCAGCTTTCAAAGAGATGTTAGCTCAAATTAAAACTGAAAACTGAAGCAGTAAAATTTCTGAATAACAACACTTTGTTAGTTCAAAGTAGAGAATAACAGAATAACAGAGTTGGAAGGGACCTTGTAGTTTTTCTAGTCCAAGGCCCTGCTCAGGCAGGAAACCCTATACCATTTCAGACAAATGGTTGTCCAATCTCTTCTTAAAAGCCTCCAGTGCTCGTGCACTCATGAGAAGATTTAGAAGAGAGCATTATGAAAGGAAAAAAGGAAAGTGGAGAATGTATTAATATTAAGTACTACAATTACAAAGGTGGCATCAGCTGGGGTACCTGGTGAACTTATAACTGACGGCAAAGAAATGAAAGTGGTAAGAGTGATGGCATGTTGGAGAAATAAAGAGATTAATCTTAAAGAAGAAGGCAGTGACAAGTTTAGACAAAATCATGAAGAACAGAACAACAATCAGAATCCTTAAAGCAGGGGTGTCAAACTGACAGCCTGAGGCCAGAGGCATCACACGCAGGCCACACCCACCCCGGCTCTGCAAAGGTAAAAAAATGTCACGATACATCACAATACATCATGTGACACAATTGAGTTTGACACCCGTGGCTTAAAGCAATGGTCTTTTCAGCATGATTATGACATTTGGACACTTAGAACAAAAGAAAGAAGATACTCAAGTAGACTACAAAAGTAACAATGAACAAGCAGAACCTGACATACTTTAGGCAAGATATACTAGAACAGAGGTCCCCAGCTAGAGACCGGTTCCATGAAGAAAGGTTTTTCCATGGACCGGAGAGTGTGTGGTTTTGTGTGGTGCCTGCATCCCATGGATGGGGCTTTGCTTGTTTGTGCAGACTGGTTGCTGGCATGCCGTGGTTCAGTACCGGTCCACGGAGTGGGGATTGGGGACCCCTGTACTAGAAAATGATGGACTAAAAAAATGATTATGGAAAGAGGAAGAAGAGAAAAACAATAAGGGTATATGGATGATATCAAATATATTATAGGACTGTTCTTGGAAGAGTTACAAGTTATGGATAGAGACAAATCAAACTGTGAAGGAGCTGAGCCTGATTTGATGGCACCTAGCATTGTATTTCAAGTGGTATTCCATATTGTTTTTATTTTATTTTTCTCACCTTTTTTTCCCACTAAACCCAAGGCAGCCGATTTGGAATTCACACTGTTTATGCTGGGAATAGCATTTTTTACCTCTTTTTAACAGTGTATTTACAGGTTTTCTCTGTTGTTTCCCTTCATGAACTATCTATTTCTTATAGGAAACAAAGTATAATCTCCATAGGTATAGACGTACATTATAGCATTCAAATAAAGATAAGTTTGACTATTCCATTAAAGACATATAGGAAAAATCATTATTTCAGAGCAAATCGGATCCCAATATGACTAAGGAAGCAATTGGAATTTTTAGTAGAAATGGAAATTAGGCCATGTGTTTTCTTTCAGTAGACTAGAAGATAATTGACTCTGTGGTTTTTTTTTCTTCCAAATTTCATTATGGATCTTGGCATCAAACCAGTTTGGATTATCTCCAATGCAGCTAGAGGTGATTTACATCACTTCTGGAGCTCCAGACTGGGCACCAAATGTGATCAAATAATCTCTGCACATTTTTTTTCTTTATTGGTATTTTTGATAGTAATTCATTAGTCCGTTCTTGGTAGTAATTCTTCTGCAGACTTTGGAGTAGTTAAATCCGACCCTTATAAGCTTTGTTTTCACAACTTTGGTCTGTAAGAGAGTATACTATGTCTTAAGCCTGCAGTAATACCATTTTACAAATCGAACAAGTGCATAACTTGTTAACTCATATCTAAATTTCATTCCTTCCAAGGAATGTTGGATGCTAAGCTTAAAAACAATATGTACTGCAAGATACTCAGCAAGAAAACTTCCTAAGGCCCAATGTTCAGATTTGGTGGGAACACCAAAATGTCATGAGTTTTAGCTATTTTGTATTATTTTTGGCTACTTTTATTTAAAAAGAAAAAAAAAGAAATAATTTGGATGTCCTGTAGACAACTTCTGGAAAAAAATGACTTGTGTTGTGTTGTGTTGCCCAGAAATATTGCACTGGTAAGTGCTGGATTATACTATGGCTCTCGTGATGAAGATTTAAAAAAACAAAAAAGTTGGGAAACCATGGCTTAGATCAGTGTATAAAATTGCATGAAAGTTGCCCAGGTGGGAGAAAGCATTGCCATACCCCAAGCTATTTTGTCTATTTAATAGGGTTTTTTAATGGAAAAATAAAAACAGAAATAATGGGAATACTTGGGAAGAGTATAAATAGAACATGTCCCTGAATAAGGACAGGTGGTCGTATGACAGTCTGAAAGCACCCCAGATCAGGGGTCCTCAACCTTGGCAACTTTAAGACTTGTGGACTTCAACTCCCAGAATTCCTCAACCAGCTTTGCTGGCTGACGAAATCTTGGGGTTGAAGACCACAACTCTTAAAGTTGCAAAGGTTGAGGACCCCTGCCCTAGATAATCTAAATCTCTTTCTTGTCAATAAGAATAATCAAAATTTCCTATCCATGGCCAAAGAAACTATATTTTCTTCCAAACATTTATTTTTGTGAATGAATGTAGATCTTTAGCTTTTCATATAGTGCACCCAGCCAATAAAAAGAACACTTTTCATGGAAAAAGAGAAATTAGTTATGGTCTATGGTTCATGGTATAGTTACCATGAGACCCCTCAGGCATTTGCTTGTATTATTTACATTTTTTTAGTAAATTATCAAGTGAAAAACCAATTGTTCCTAATGACATTCACTCAGTGAGTTTCCCATTCTCATATATGAGAAAGGGTTTATTATCCATTTCGAGTAATTAAACTGCTGATGTTATATGGATCCATAAACACAACTTCATTAAGGCTAACAAAGTGGCTTTTCTCAAAACTACAGATGGAAAATATTTATTTAAAAATATAAAAGCCAAATTCATATGAGGAGCTAAAGGTATTTTACAATAGCAACAAGAAAATCTGCAGAGTTTTTTAATGGCAGGAAATATTTAAATATTGCTATACACATAGTATTGCTTCTTTTTCCAAGAAAAAATGGAAAGTCAAATTACAAATAAGCCCCTTTTATTAATGAAGTAGAGTTACCATGAATTCAATACATTGGGGGGGGGGGTGTTGCCTGTGAGAAAGAACCCTGAAAATCTTCAGGAGAATCAAGAGAT
Organism: Vipera berus; assembly: GCF_964194415.1. Taxonomy (NCBI): domain Eukaryota; kingdom Metazoa; phylum Chordata; class Lepidosauria; order Squamata; family Viperidae; genus Vipera; species Vipera berus. The sequence continues at coordinate 249,707,548 of NC_138203.1, forward strand.
GGCTGAGGAATTCTGGGACTTGAAGTCCATGAGTCATAAAAGGGCTGAGTTTGAAGACCCCTGATGTATGTCATCATATGTGGACTGGACTGTATATCTAGTTGTGTCTGACTTTGGAGGTGCTGCTCATCTCTTTTTCTTGGCTGAGGGAGCCAGCATTATTTGAAGACATTTTCCATGATCATGTGGCCAGCATGGCTATATGCTGAAACGGATGGAAGGCTTTTACCTTCCCACTGAAGTGGTACCTATATTTATCTACTTGTGTTTGCATACTTTAGATCTGCTAGGTGGGCAGAAGCTGGGCGAAGGAACAGGAGCTCATCCTGTTGCGCAGGGCTTGGGTTTCGAACCCGGGCTGTCAGCTTTCCAGATGACAAGCTCAGTGTCTTTAACCCCTGAGCCATCACGCCTCTGTACATATGTATATGTATGCATGCACAATTGGGCCTGCAGTACTTGCTGATGTTATCAATTCATCTTGTTTTAGGTCTTTTATATGTATATGTATTTGAAACTCGGTTTTTTTTTTAAATTTCACTTACTTGCAATATGTTGTTAAACTGATTGGCAATGAATGGGTGAAGATTAAACAGATGTTTCAACCAAAAACCATGCAGTTCATCATCACCTGCTGCTGACCTGTTCTTGATGTTTGTTGATGTTGTATTCACGTATAACTGTAGTCATGTTGTATATTAGATGGTTGTTTCTTGCAATGAGCTGGTATTTATAGTTGATATTATAGTTCTGGCATGTTTTAATACTTGTGCTGATTTTTGGAACTAACTTCAAAACAGGCAACTTTATTCTGTTGTTTTTGTGCTGCTCTACCTGCTCGTTTATTCTTTGTTTCAATTCTTCATGTTTTTAGTTAGAGGACTTTGTTCTTTCTAAGAAAAAAGGCAAATGAGAGGGTGCCTGGCTTAAGAATGAAAATTATTCAATAGCTTGAATCATAAAAACTAAAAATAGTTTTTAATTTCAATGATTCTATAGTTTAGGAACAAAAGTGAAAATGATTCAATATCCATGCTGACACTCAACTCCCCCTGATTTCCCTCAATATCTGAGTTACTTCTGACAAAGCTTCAATTTATTTGCCTTGAGTACACCTTTGCACAAATATTAAAAATTAAATGTCTATGGAGAGTCTCAGTCATCCAAATCATGGCTGTCCCAAAGGTGCTTTTTCAAAAGGCAAGTGGATTTTTTTTCTCTTGAAGCCATTTTGCTTCTCATCCAAGAAGCCTTTTCAGATCTGACTGAATGGTAGAGAATGGAAGGATTTATATTCCTTGCAGTCATCTGGTCATTAGCTTTCTGAGAGTCATTGAGGCCACTTGGAGGTTTAACTGTGCACAGATATCATTATGTATATACAAGGATTATATATACAAGGGCACAGATAAACCTCCAGCTGGCCTCAACGACTCTCAGAAAGAGTGCTAACAAGGCTTCAAGGAAAAAGTAAATCCAGTTGCCTTTTGAAAAAAGCACCTTTGGGACAAATATTAAAAGATTCACATTCTATTTATGTGAATACTTAATTTTGCTTTCTTATTATTGCTGCTTTGCTTTGTGAACTTCCAGGGTAGATCCATTCATCCATGGTTCTTTTTTTATATAATACGAGAATGCTGCATGTGTTTATTTTTTCCAGCTTTAGTTTTAGCAATCTTTATACAGGCTTCTTTTTCTTTTAGGACATTTGATCTCATTCCTTCATCTCTGTTGTATGAGTCTTAGCTCTGTAAAGTTTGCATGCTCTTTTAATATGTCATTTTCTGTTACAGTAATGACAAACTACATTTCTCACTTTTATTTTGCTTGAAGAATTCTGTTTGGTTGCCTCATTCAAATCATGCTGGCATGCCTGCAGTGTGGCAATTACATTCTCAAGGGAAATTTTATCGTGAAGTTTGATTAACTCTGCTATAGATTTATAATTTTCTGGTAACAAACTTAATAACAGTTCCTTGATTAAATCATCATACAGTTTTAACACTGTTTTCTTTTAATGTCTTCTCTGAACAGATACCCTGATACATATTCTATTAAACTCAGTCATTTCCCAATGAGTTGAGATTTTCCACTTTATTAATCAGTTTTCAGAACATTAAAATGCTATTGCTTATTCCCGAACGGGCATAAATGTCTGACTTAGTTTGTATCATATCTCTTTTCCTGGAGACAAATTTAAATTAGCTTATAGTGTGTTGAGTTCAACCTCAGAATTATTTCATACAAATAAGTTAGTCGTTGTTTTTTTTTACTGAAACTATTTTGTCTTAGGTTTCTTCTGGACATAGTCTCTCCAAAACATCTGAGAGGTCCAGTTCTATCTTCATGCTTTAGATGTTATATTCTATCTTTTCTACAAATGAATTTTTTTTTAGTTTTGCTGTGACTGCCATTTTCAAAATGTTATGCTATCTCTGAAGGCAAAAAGAAAAAAAACACCCCTTAATTAGGATACATTAAGTCCTAATCAGTATCCATAATTATGGGTTGTGAATTCTGGTTCAGCTGCATGCCTAGAAATAGAAAATGGTTGTTTTTTTGTGATTGTGGTGCTTTGGGATGCTCCCAAGAGCTCAGAGTTTAGTTCTGTCTCCCTCCTGAGCCCATAATCCTTTCATTAGAAAATTGCAGTAGGTAATTCCTAGTTTAGATTGGACTTGGCACACTTCTAGTCAATCTCTACATTCATAACAGTACAAGTGCATGCACTACTTAGTTCAGCTAGCAAAAAAATAAAGTGTAGTTGGATGATTACTCATTAAACAGAAGTGAAAATAAAAATAATGAACTGGCAAAACAGGAGAAAAGGCAGAATAAACAGGAAAGAAAGGCATGAAACATTGGCAAGAAATACAGTAAATGCAGAGGACTTACAAATTAACATGTGATCTCTACCTACTTATACATCAAGAAGGCACTGAATTTACAGAGCCACTGAAAACAGTACTTGGGCAATGGACAGGGAGAACATGTACCGTTCCACAGGGAATATCTTTAATCCAGGGGTCTTCAAACCTGGCCCTTTTATGACTTATGGACTTCAACTCGCAGAATTCTGGGAGTTGAAGTCCACAGGTTATAAAAGGGCCAAGTTTGAAGACCCCTGCTTTAATCCTTGTATATACCTAATGTTAACAGAACAGAGATTGAAGTAGGGGATCCTTCTTCTCTTCTGCAGTAGGAAAGCGTTATGCAATATGTACCTGGAAAATCAATTGATAGGATTTTTGGCAACACAGAGCTTTCCCAGGGAAGAGGCAATAAATCTCACCAGAGGGAGGCCCAAATTAAGAAACGGCACAGTCCCGAGCTGAATGGAGAAGGGGAAGAGGTTTGGGTTAGCCACACCCTAGAACAGGGGTAGGCAACCTCGGCTCTTTTATGACTCATGGACTTCAACTCCCAGAATTCCTGAGTCAGCTATGCTGACTCAGGAATTCTGGGAGTTGAAGTCCATGAGTCATAAAAGAGTCGAGGGTGCCTACCCCTGCCCTAGAATCTTCCCGGATATATCCAGTAGATTAAAAGGTTAGAGCTTTACCTTGGCAAGATTCTGTCTACTAGGTGCAAGCGAATAAGGATGCAACTCAATTGGATTTCGTTGTATTGCCTTTGGGTTTCGGCCTGAAAAAATTGGTAGCTAGAGATGAGGCCAGAACTCTTAGTAATTGGTAAAGGGGTTTCAGATAAATATTAAGCAGAATTTCCTGATGAGACAGGTTGATTAACAGAAACAGCAACCCTCTTGGAAAACTGTAGATTTTTCTATGTTATGATTTTTTTTAATGAGAGACCAATAACTGTATCTGGCCAATGAGTGATTAATTAGTGTCTACTAATTATGACTGTTATGTCTTATTTCCAGAAACAGAGGCAGGTGTTTCTGAACACCAGTACCTAAGGAATATGGCAGGATGGTGCTCTTGTTCCCATGTGACCCTTATTATTTCCCTAGTGATCTGGATCTCTATTCTTGGCAACAAATGCAATACTGGGAAAGGCTTTGATCTGAACCAGCAACCCTCTTTTTATTAAGACTTTTTTTACTATTATTAGGTTCTTATATGTAGCTGGATGTTGATCAAATAATGAAGACTAAGCCATTTTTTTTCAAAAGCAGATGGATGCAAGCTAAGACAATGACATAAAATGGATTAAAAATTCTAGTTTGGTTTACCAGTCTGATTTGTAACACCTTGTAACAGATTGTCTTTGAGACAAACATAAGTACTAACTAGTAAGTTAGTGTCCAGTAAATGTAGTAGACATTTACTGGTGCTGGGAAAATTAAAACAGGGTTAGGATTCCAGAATCACTCAATGTTTTCCTGCCTTGGTGTATTATTCTGATATTATTCTGAAAGCTTCCCATTGGACACTTTTAAATTTCACTTTGAGAGGCATATTTAGGAAAAGGCATTTGGGGGGGGGGTTGAGGTGAGACGAAGCCTAAAGCCCTCGTTCTTGTATTAGGAATAAGAATCACACCTGCTTTTTGCCTGAAATGCTCAGCATGGCATTGCTAGTAAAATTACTTGGGAACATAACTACTCAAATTATTTGCTATAATGGCACTGCTTTATGGTTCCCAGCAGAATTGGAAATGCTGAATGTTGCAGTCTTTCCAATGAAGGATATGCTGGGATGGCACTAATGTAAAAAATCACTATGCTTTGGTCACCAAGGGAATAGTTCCCTCCTGTGATAATGCAGAGCATAAAACACATTGAATTTTAAGACTGCAAATATAAAACCTGTGTGGATAAATTTTTGTTTATTTTTAAAATACACCAAACATCTGTGCAAGAAGACACATGAAACTTAACCCTTTCACCATATCCTAATTTCCATGGGTAAGCTATAAATGGAATCTACCACCTTACTCCTCTGTTAAAATGTCATCATTCTTCATTCAGTAGCTCCTTGACACTCCTTGACAAAACATGGCTTGTGTCTCTGATTATACTTTACACTTAGACTGTAAGTGGGAATCCATGGTTACCTGGAAACAATTTTACAGCTGATATTTTGAACATCATCAGAAAAATCATCCAGAAATATGGATGGATTTATTTGGGAAAAGGTGAACTAGTTTATTAGATGCTTTGAACCATTCCAATGAGACTTTTGTTAAACAAAAACCCATTTCTGAAAATGAAGATCATGCTGAACGTTGGCGTTATATGGAGCTTTGAAATATGCCAGTTTCTTTTTTTAAATTGTTTTTTTAAAGTGGAATGGGGAGCCTGATGACTAAACAAAGATACTTCTTAAGGTCCATTTACTTTGATTTTATTGGGTTACTTAATTAATCTGGGGTTCATTGGGCTTCAGAAAGCAAAAAGGATCATGTATTTACTTAGAGTCAATGATATTTGTAACCGACGTACTTTTATATATATATAAAAGACATATTAAAACATTGATCTCTGGGACAGAGAGTTCTTTTTATTGTATACTAAGCTTTTGTTAGTCCCTGCTAATGTTGCCAAAGTGTAAGCTAACATTGGGAAGACTTCACCTTTATAGTTCTTTAAGTATCAGTAATTTGGCCATTGAGTGCGTTATAGGTCCACCTGCCCCTGATTGGATGTATCAACCCTAATTCGGTTATATTGGTCAGCGTTCGCCTCGCTCTCTCAGCTCTACCTCTTCCCACCTGCCCCACCAGCTAGGCATGTTTGTCATATGACACCAGATGCCACCCCGCAATCACTCCTCCCACCATCGCAGTTCGACGTGCTATCAGCATGCCGTATGGTTGTTCTGGCTGGCAATCTCTCAACTGCACTCCCCATGCCGCTCATCCCAATTCACTGTCTCCTCGATCTCATGATCAGTCTGGTCCACTGTTCCACATCCTTGATTGTCATAGCTTTCAGCTGCTCAGGTACATCCCTTGATGTGTAAACAGGATCTCTCCCCTGGCTGTTCTGAGTGGTTACACAGGAAGGGGGTAGTCAGCAGTTTGTCCTTTCTGCCCCCCTGCGCATTTGTTCATGATGTCTTAGCACCTGATATGCCGGTAACAAGACAATATGTCGGTTAATAGAATGCTGGTCAGACAACCAAGCCTCCTTCAGCAGGCGGCCACCCTTTGCCGAGTCTTGGGTGATGACCTCGGTCCCTGAGAAGTTAAATGTATGATTGTTCTCAGTCATATGTGTCCAACCATGGACCGTTGCTCATTTTGTCTGACCGCTAACTCGTGTTCGTGAATCCATGTCTTCCTCATGGACCTTCTTTTGCCTCTTAAGCTTGTCAGCCATCTTATTGATCTGATTCTTGAGCAATATCATCAGGTCCTTCTTGACAATTTGATACAAACTCCTATCATTGAGTAGGGTGTGCACCTTCTGATTGTATTCAGACCTGTCCATGATTACCATCGCAAGCATAGAATTATAAATGTAACATTGTATTTGAAGCTTCCTGAAGTAGTCAACAGAGAACACTGTCTGAAAAAAAAACACCCAATGTTCAGCATAAAGCCAATAGTAGACATGCATTCTGGGAGTTATTATACAACCTGTTAGAATTCATCCTAGCTGAGAAGACCTCTTTATAAACACATACAAACACATTCATCACTCACAAAAGAACACACTATAACCTTATTATATTGCCTTTTAGGCAGGTAGAAAGTTATAGGTCTTTTGATTTTCTCAGCTGATGTCTCTAGATCCAGGAATTACCTTGCCTTGCTGTTCCTGTATGGGACAGAGCTTCTTGCCTTCATCTTTGTTTCACAAATTAACCTTTATTTCTGTTAATTCAGCTCACCCTGCCCCTATGTGTGTGAATGATAGCTCTGTCTTTATTTTGGATTCCATAATCCAATTGTGCCAATCAGCTGAATGAAGCACTCACTAGAAAAAGGCCTTAGCTGAAAAATAGTAGTCAGGTCCCCAAACCCTTATTGTCTCCCTTCCATATATATTCTTATGCTTTGCTTTGAGGCCTGCCATTTTTCTGGGGGGAGAGCGGATGTTTGCTTTTGCTTGAGATAACTTTCACTTTCTGCTTTCCTTCTTCCACCTCTATCCACTTGAGAAAGGAATGTGTCTCCCTTATCAGGGAGACGGTTACAGAGAAACGAAAGCTGGAGAAGACCTTGAGATGCTTGCCAACTATGCCAATTATCCACTCATTGTGCCACCTGTGGATTGGCTGGATTTCAAATGGACATTATGACTTTGGTGGGAGGAAGAATATTGCTGGTTTAATTATGCACTTCAAGCGGGATTTTCTCCAGATCTCACCTTGACTTCCCTACTGTCACTAACCCCTAACAAAAGTTTCCTTTTGAGACAATGCCTGTTTCAAGAGTTCTGCTTTCTTGGGTGGTTAGGCGAGGTGGGTCCTTACAATTTCCATGCCGAATACCCCAGGTGTTCTCATACCAACATCTGGAAATCTTGGAAGGACACTGCCAGTGATGAAGCTTGGTGGATCTGTCAGAGCAGAAAGTAGCTTCCAATGCAACATTTCTTGAAGATTTTGTGCTAAGCCATCCGACTTTTACTCTATCCCTTTCACTGCTCCTTTTCTTATGATGGTAGGTTGGCAGCCACACTAGATATATGATAGGACATCTATGCTTTACCAGTTAACCATGATTTTCTTTCTCAAACAGCAGCAATGAGCAAGGCTTATTCACATTTAATCTTAAAGTTTGTGATTTCAAGTTTGGGTCATGTACTGACTCACCAGCATAAAATAACTCATTTGCTCATCAGTCCTTAAGGAACAATCTTTCTGTTCTCTTATCCATTTGTCCACAAGTCACCAAGAGTCACCCTCAGTGGAATCAAACTAACCAACTAGCTGCACTTTAACAAAGGGTCCTCAACCCAGGATTGAATTGTGTTGGACTGTAACTTTCCTCATTTCCAGCCATTATAATTATTTTTCTAGGAACTCTGTCATTAACATTCAGATCAAATACCAGAAGAGATATCCAGATTATATTAGACAGCTAATTGGACCAAATATTATCTTCTCTATAACTGAAACCAATTTACTTTTTGTAAACTATGAAAGAAAAAAAACATCTTTTATCAGTTAAGACTCTGCATGACTACTGTCCTAAATGAACTACTGAAGATTTTCAAACAGCCCATGCATAACTGGAAAAAATATGGACCATTTCCTGATCCATCTAACTTTGAGGGCTCTCCCCTTGTCATCTTGGGCAATTTTCAAACATCTGAAAGTCCATTTATGTTATTTAATTGAATATTAACATCCAACAGTTCAGTAAATGTAAGACTTAGTGTCTCATATAAAAAGAAACAGTAAAACTGTGCATGTAAACTTCTTTTAAAAAAAGCTTTAAACTCTAGCATATTTTTCTAATGTCAGTAATTTTTTCTAAATGCAATAAATTATCACTATTGGTAACCAATTGAATTCAGACCTGCAAAGCAGAGAAACAGATAAGAAACATAACTGTCTTCTGTAAAAAAAAAGAGCATTCCCATCTTAAAGACATTATTTATCATGTGTGACTTTCAGCAGGTTTACAAGCAGCATCTGCGGAAGCTAATTTAGGGGACACCTTCATTCTGACCTCAGGGGCTTTTTGGCAGGGAAAAGTAAAACATTAGAACTCAGATATTTGCAAACAAACTGGATAAAATCAATAGCTTTAATTTTCACATTTAAACCCACAATTTCCATCTGACAGGCTCAGCAGGTTTTAATGGACACAATTTACTTTTACTGTTTTAATTGTTTTTAGTCAATCACTTTTTATTGCTTCCTTGCATCTGACTAAACAAATTAATAGAGTCATGTTCATAAATGATTATTTTCTAAAACTGCCTGGTACATGCATTTGACCATTTCACCTCCAATTACTGCCAGCATTAGTGATATTTAGACCAATAGATGCCTTTTAACTTCTTTACAAATTATCACAAAACTCCAAAAGTTCCTCCTGCAAAAAAAAGGGATAGGCTGTAGACTACAGACACCCTCCAAAACATATACTTTTAGAGTTGTCATAAAATAAAGCAGATAGGACTGTAGAAAGAGGACCACCATAGGAAGGAGAAACAGCTGTGGGATCAAATTACAGCAGCATTGTTGTTTCCACAACTCATAATAGCAACTAGCCATGATAGGAGGGGGAAGAGGAATACAACAACAGCTTTTTCACGAGGCAACTGGACTTCCTTGTTTTTCTTTGAAGATGTTTCGCTTCTCATCCTAGAAGCTTCTTCAGCTGAAATGTCTTCAAAAAACAAAACACAACAACAACCCCAAGAGGGTCTAGTTGCCTCTTGAAAAGCACCTTTGGGACAACCATGACCTGGAAGATTGAGAATCTCCACAGACAACAGCAACAACACCTGGAGCACTTCTTGACCACCACCAGCACTGACAAATTCACTATTGGTCAATTCCAAAAGGTAGTTTTATTTAGAATAACAAACATCCTGCGACAATACCGTTAACACCATCAAACAACTGCATCTGCCTATCCCATGTCCTTGGAAATGGCTCAGAATGCCAAATCCAGTCTAAACTTCTGGCTGCTTATGTGACAAGTCATAATGATAATCATAGAATCATAGGGTTGGACGGGACCTCAGGGGTCTTCTAGTCCAACCTCCTGTTTTAATTTTTTTTTTGCTATTTTTATATTATGTTTAACTATTTTTGTATCTTTTTGCTTTTAGAGTTATCAAAAAGCTTCAAAAGAGTGCAAATCTGTGTTGTCCAGTAGAGTTGTGCAAACCTGTAAATTGCTCCCTATCTTTCAACTGAAAAGGAAAGCTGGTTCCCCCCCCACACACACACACACAAATCAGGTGTGTTAAATGAAATTCTTCATGAGTACACATTTCTCTAACAGGCAATTGTTACATGCATACAAAAGTCAGGGAAAGACCAAGCAAATGCTTTTACACAAGATACTAATGTAGGGGTCTTCAAACTTGAACCTTTTATGAATTGTGGACTTCAACTCCCAGAATATCTCAGCCAGACATGCTGGCTGAGGAATTCTGGGAGTTGAAGTCCACAAGTCATAAAAGGGCCAAGTTTGAAGACCCCTGTACTAATGTGATTAGTGATTCATTTGATTGAGGTTTGCTGGCTCTGCATGTTATGCAAAGTATTGCCCACCATTTCCTGGCAATTTGCTGTCAGAATTGAATATTGTGATTTTGGGGTTCTGGTACCTGAGTTGTGTATTCAATGCATTGCAAATTGCCCATCCCTGTTGCGACTTTTTTTTTGGGGGGGGAATAATTGTGTGTTATTACATCAAAATAAAAAAAATAGAAGTTTAAAACATCAGAGATAATTTAACAGCGGTCACAAGAGTTTGGTTAATCAGAGCAAAGCATTCATGAAGTTTGCAGCATCCTTGCTTCATCAACATTCATCAACATTATTTGTGCTGGTCATCAGAAATTCCATTTGAAATGGCTTGGTGTTGCATGTTTCCATGACATTGGGTGAATATTGGATACATCATCACGTTCACCAGATTGTTTTTTTGATGGTGCAGAATGGAGATTCTGTGTCTTTCCATCTTTATTCTTCTCTGCTTTATGCATGAAAGGTTGAATAGTGGAATAACCAAATGCCACTTCCTACATATAGGGACTGGCTGAAAGTATGCTGGATGCAAACTAAATTGTATATTACCCATAGTATCTGTCCAACAATTAAAAAACAAGAAGAATTGGCAGATTGCAGGAAAATGCTGTACGTTAAATAAACATTGGTGTCAAAAAGAGCCTTGGTGGAGCAGTGGGCTAATGCCTCCTTAAGTAACACCAGCTGCCTGCAATTAGTGCAGGTTCACGTCCCACCAGGCTCAAGGTTGACTTAGCCTTCCATCCTTCTGAGGTAGGTAGAATGAGGACCCAGATTGTTGGGGGCAATAAGCTGACTTTGTAATAATGCCGCTTGCCCCCCCCCAAAGCCCTAATAAGCAGGCATATACATAGAATGAAGGCTATTGCTAAGCACATTGATTTGTGCTTAGATTGTAAGCCGCCCTGAGTCTTCGGAGAAGGGCAGGATATAAATGGGATTTTTTTAAAAAATCCCAAATAATCATACAAACTAATGGGATCAGAGCTAGCAATGTTCATGAATACGCACGCCAATGAGGCAGCTTAAAATTGCCAATGGAAACGTAGTCACAAATAGCTAAACTAGTGTGGAGTTTAAAACAAAATGGGTACCTTGACCTACGTGGATTACCCTAATCAAAGAGCAAGATGTATTTTCAAAATGCATTTTCAGTTCTGTTTTCATTTTGCTTTGGTTTTTTGTATAAGGGTCAAAGCAATGCTATAAATTCAAAGCTCCAGTGAAGAGATACTCTGAAACAGGAGCAGTAGCTTCTTCCCTCTGGAGGCTGCAGAGAAGATCAGAGAAGAGTGAGGAAAGACATGATAGCAGGGCTGCCACAAGGAAGAGGGCATTGATTTATTCCCCTTACCACCTGAGGGAAGACAAGAAGCAGCGGGTGGAAGCTAGTCAGAAGGAAATCTAACCTGGAATAAGGAGGAATGTCCTGAGAGTGAGTATTAAACAGAGTAGAACAGATTGCCTCTTAGCATTGTGGGTGCTCCATCTTGAGGTTTACATGAAAAAAATAAATAAATGGACAACCATTTGTCAAAGATGATATGAGACTCCTGCTTTAGTCAGGTGGGTTGGGCAAGAAGACCTACAACATGATCCCTTCCAACTCCGTGATTCTGTGATATGTTCAGATATGCAATAATGCAATGAAAAAGGACTAAGCCAAACTTGACAGCACTTTTTTCATGTCACAGGTAATCAAAGATTCTTTTAAAGCAAAATAGACACATTGGGATATGTGGAGGTTACTGTACCTCCCTTGTTTTAGTGAACAAAAGTTGTGCTGCTAAAACCTCGCAATTTGCTGCCAGTTGACAGTGAATCCATGAAGGACCACAAAAATGAGGAAGAGAGCCAAAAATAGTCCTCAAGTCATAAGCTCTTGGTTCTCTCTTAAATAGACAGTTTAGCTTTTGGTAATAGAAGAGCCATTCTTCCTTAATCTGGTTTGGGTGTATTAAGAATGCTTTCACTGTATGTTCTATTTTGCTATGTCTTTTGCCTTTCTTCTTCCCCTTTGTCTTTTGGCAGATGTAAATGTCTGTTCATTACAACAAGTGAGATGGTGCTGAGGAAGGAGTTAATAAGAGCCAGCAGGCAGAAAAAAAAGGTATAGTAATTCACTTATTCAAGAGGAGTTTGCTTACTTTTTACTTCTTAATCTGTTCTTGAAGTTTAACTGAGGTTGAAACTATATTTTCCCCACATCTCCAAAGTACAAATAAAATGTGCAGGTGTTTTGTTGTTCTTTTCTTTTTTAAACTCCCTCAAAGCTGTCACTGAATATAAACAAATCTTCCTACTTCTTAATGATATGAATTACTCTTGATTAAATGAGTACTCATTTCAGAAATATATTCCACCTTTTTCTGCGCATGAATACACACAGCTGCTCAGCTGCAAACACAGACCTGTGCTTTTTTTGCAAGGGACTGTGTATTGTTTGTACTCAAATGTCAAATGCGAAGAATGAATCTGCCATGGATAGCATCTCCACCGAATGTAATATCTGTGATCAAAGCTACTTGACAACAGCTAAATCTAAATCAAGGTGATCATCTGATGATGTATAGACCTGCATCCTTTGATTAAGCTTGGTGAAATCTGGGCATAGCTGTTGTGGAGTAACTTTACTTTTTACAATAACTAAGAACTGCTGGTTTAGCATAAATACTTATCCAATTTTGAGGGTGCTAGACTTCTTCATGATTCTGGAGAGGTTATAGATAAGGAAAACAGTACATATAAAAAGAAATCATGGTCAACTGGAAGAAAGATGCACTTTAAAACCAAAAACAACTAAGGGCTTTACAGTCACCCTGTCACAAGGACAATTTCCACAACATCATAAGGATGGGAGTTTCCTGAATGTCTTTGTAAGGGGACCCATTCCAGAAGGCAAGTACCGCAACAGAGTAAATGCACTTTCTGGGTCCTGCAAGGTGATACTGGTTAATGTGACCTGGAGTATATGCAGTTTGGTTAATCTTCTGAAGGGGCAGATATAAATGAGATCCTTCAGATAGCCAGGCCCTATGGCATGCAGGGCTTTAGAGGTGATTACTAGCTTCTTGGAAGCTAATTGCTGTAGTAATATTTTATGACAGTTTTATCTACTGTCAGAAGGTGCGTTGGTACGTTCTGTTCCTACTACAGCTTTTGAATAGTCTCCAAAAACAATCCCAGGAAGACCATATTACAGTAACTCAATCTAGAGGTCATAAGGGCATGAGTGTCATCAGTGCCTTCTGCAGCAGCTGAAGTAAGCAAAGATCCCTTATCCCCATCCTCCAAATTGTTTGTAGCAGCCATGCATGTAGGATTACCTTCCCCTTGCCACAAATCATAAACATAATCCTTCAGAGAGAACAGTATTTTTTTCCAAACTCATAAGTGAAGTCGGAAGAGAACTACATAGTTTCTGAACAAACTATAGCTCAATCTTGCAGGATTTTAGTTTGAGTTAGTTTGTTCTCATCTGGTTCCTCACAGCCTCCAGACATCAGAGCAAGACTTCCACAGCATTTTTAACTATTCCTGGGGTGATGATGCATAACTGATTATCATCAGCATACTGCTATCTCACCCTGAACTGGCTGATGACTTTATCCAGTGATTTCATGAATATGAATAGAGAAGAGAAATTAACTCTATCAAACCACACTTAGAGGCAACTGCTGGATTGACCTCTCCATTCTCCAGTTGGACATGCCTAATTAGGAAGCACTAGAACTACTGAAGCATACTATCACCACTCTCAGTCTTTGCAGATTGTCTAGAAAGATACCAAGGTATCATTCCCTGATCCACATTTCACTAGGTACATGACGGAATTCCCTGTCAGATTGCTGGAACCCAAGCAACTTCAAGTATTCAAGCATGGAAAAACACATGAATAGGATCTCTTACAACCCAACCTCAAGTTCCAATCCTGGCTGAAGTCAGAACTTTCCTAGATGGCCACTAAACCTGTCTTGAAATTGAGACTGGTGGATGACCCAAAACTGGGAAGGCATATCTCCATAAGATTAAGTGACTCCCTTATCTTCACATAACCACATTTGAGTAGTACATCAGGTTTGCTTCATTCACCACATGTTATGGATAAATTTAGTCTTGTTATGAATGGACCTCATATTTACCACAACAAAGATCATTAGCAATATAACTACTTGGAACCAGGAGTTGCAAGAAGGCAACGGGAGCTTTACAAATGCAGTGGGAATATCACTCCCAACGTCCCAGCTAATATTGACAATGCTAACTGGAAAGTATGAGAATTATAGCCCCAACATACTCTACCAAGTGCAGAACACATTTTGGGGGCACCAAATGTGAAAAGACTTGTCTAAAAGAGTAGCATTTTTGAATATTGAATGATTTAGTGACTGCTTATAATATACCTCATTTCTGAAAACAAGATAAATTGTCAGACCAACTCACAGCAATTCCTCCTGAGGAATTCTCTGGCTAGTTCATAACCATGACTGTGATCCTGAGCTTTTAGGAGAATGCTGCCAACTCTTTCATCCAGCAATGGTACATCATATCGACAGTCCCACAGAGTTTCTGGATATAATTTCAGTTCCATCGTAACCAGAGTATTATTTCAAGGCAACAGTCAGCCAAACCCTTGATATAAGGTTAACTGCGGAAAATGAAAAGGCAGACAGCTAACTTTCATGAGGAAATCTAACCTTTCATCTTAGAAAGGCAACACAGAAATCTGCCTAAGATCACACGTGACATGGTCTGGGAAACTGCTGCTTGTCTCACAGGGACAGGCAGGCAGTTTTTGTCTCTTCTGTATACCTTACTTTCTACTGGTATCTCCATCTTGTGGGAGAAAGTTAAATACATAAAAATATGCTCTCACATACAGGTAGTCCTTTTTTAACAACAGTAACTGGGACCGAAAACTCCATCATTAAGTGATATGGTTGTAAGTTGAAAAACCATGTGACTGTTAACAAAATAAGGAGAGTCGGAAGGGACCTTGGAGGTCTTCTAGTCCAACCCCTGAACAAGCAGGAGACCCTATGCCTTTCCAGAAAAATGGCTGTCCAGTCTCTCCTTAAAAGCTTCCAGCACCCACAACTGCTGAAGGCAAGCCTTCCACTGATAATTGTTCTCATTGTCAGGAAATTTCTCCTTGGTTCTAGGTTGGTTCTCTCCTTGATTAGTTTCCATCCATTGTTTCTTGTCTTGCCTTCCAGTGCTTTGGAAAATAGGTTGAACTCCCTCTTCTTTGTGGCAGTTCTTCAAATATTGGAACACTGCTATCATATCACCTCTAGTCAGTGGTGGCATTCAGCCAGTTCACACCACTTCGGAAGAAACGGTAGCTAATTTTTTGTTGCCCAGGCCCAGAATGGACTTCCAGAAGCGGCATCCACACAGATAACTGTTCACATATTTGAATCCCACCACTGCCTCTAGTCCAGGGGTAGGGAACCTTGGCTCTTTTATGACTCGTGGACTTCAACTCCCAGAATTCCTGAGCCAGCATAGCTCAGGAATTCTGGTAGTTGAAGTCCATGAGTCATAAAAGAGCCAAGGTTGCCTACCCCTGCTCTAGTCCTTCTTTTCACTAGACTAGACAAACCCAGTTCCTGCAACCATTCTTCATATGTTTTAGCCTCCAGCCCCCTAATCATCTTTGTTGCTCTTTTCTGCACTCTTAGCTTAGCAAAGTTCTACTTAGAAACGGCAGTTCCAGCAGTCCTGGTTTCTGTCATTGAAAAACAACTACTGTATGCTGGTTATTGTGAGGACCTCACATAACCATGACTTCTGACTTCTTGCCCCATCCTGCTTGTGGGAAACCAGCAGGGAAGGTTGCAAACTTGTGACTATGGGATGCTGCAATAGACATAATTGGCCTGATAGTAACTAACCGTAAGTTTGAACAGTCTCAGAAGAAGTGGTGGCTAAACAAGGACCACCTGTGTGTACATACTGATGCCTAATTTCTTTTCAGGATCAGTTACAATATGTGAAGCATAGAAAGTAGCATACAATATTAAACCAAAAACATTACAAGCATAAGGTAAGAAAAAGAAAACCATTTTACACTAACTCCATTCAATATAATTCTCCATACCGCTTGACTCTTGCTACCATTACATCCATACAACTTTCATACACTTCATTTTTGTCTTTGGGAAAAAAATAAATGAACTCTCTGTAGAGAGGTAGTACATTCTCCTTAGTCATCTTCATACTAGTGTACTTTTTGTAAAGAGGAGTCCTTGGTGCTCTCTGAGCTTGATTGTTTTCTTGCGGATTAGCATCGCTGATGTTACCTAGTTTGGCAAATGAAATGCCTGCAAGAAAAAGAACCAAGCTCAGAGAACACTAAGGACCTCTCATTTCAACCCTGATCTACAGATATTCTCCTTTATTGGTAATTTTTGTAGCAATAAAACTAATCCTAATAATCTGACCTGCAAAATACATTTTTTGTCTAAGATTTAAGGCATGCACATAAGGATCAGCAAAATTTTAAGTGATTAACAGTGAAAAGTTAATGTCTATTGTAGCTTACACATTTATATGCTCTGAGACAGATCTAGACAATAAAACATCTGTTCATACCCAAGTCCTATTGATCATAAACCAGATTGGTTTGTTATCAGTCAATCTTCTCTCCAAGAGTTTAAGGCAGCATACACAAAATTTTCCCTCCAATTTTACCTGGATGGCAAAACTCCAGCCACTAGATGGCAGCAAAGTGTTTACATTGACTGCCATCTAGTGATCATCCGACTTTTTACAGCCCTTACTTGTTAGTCCTAATTTACAATACCAACAATGAAGTGTGATTCTTCCTTAGCACAGGAAAGTTTCTTGATTTAATTTTCAAATAAATTTATAGATCAGAAAAAATAGCAGTTAAAGATATAGCAGTGTTTTCAAGGAATTCTGTAAATGAAAGTCCAAAATATCTGGAGGGCACCAATTTGCCACAAGGCCAGTGTAACATTTCAAATTTTTGCACCATCTCACCAACTAGCATACATAAGATAGATTCAGACATAAGATTCAAATTATTGCAATCTGCTTAGGTTTAAATTAATATAATTTGTACACTTGGCTACTGTGGTCTTATTTAACAATGGTTAAAACAAACCATGCTGTGAAATGTCCAGTTGTGAAACCAACCAATGTTGTTTGTAAATGATATAAGCATAGAACTATAAGTGAACACTGCCCTTGTTGATTTAGCAAAGCATGCTTAAAACAAGTCATGATCCAGCACAAAGCATGAACACAGCTAGTCTATCATTATTACTTTCTCGTTTCTGAATATTTTTCTCCTTGCTATATCCATCCTGTTGGAGTTTACCCCGGGGCCTCGTTCTTAATCTACTCTAAGCCTCCTAGCTTTTTGCATACAAGTGAAAACAGGCTTATTCCAATGTGCCCTTGGCCCTAGCTGAATAGGGTTGGCACAATGAGTTTTTAATTGTTCTTATTGCATTAACTGTTTTAGTGATGTAGTTATTGTCTTACTGCTTGCTGCACAGAGAGGCTGTAATAAACAAACAAATAAGTCTAATAGGTTACATTCCCTTAGCTATGAACTGTATACTAGTCCCTGAATGGCCATGAAAAATCCATGGGACTTATACCCATATTGAAATACCACATGTTAAACTGTTATTCGTTGGTATTTATTTACAATATTTTCCACATATTAATAACCCCAAGACACGTGAAGCAGCAGAGTTCTTTATTCATTAAATGATAAGTATGCATTGCAGCATTGTACAATTAAGACCCTTGCCTTAGTCATAGAGTCGCCCTCAGTTTATTAATTATTCAAATAAGTTAATGTATGCATATTGGTTAAGTTTGTGCTTAAAATTCTCCAAACTGCTGGAGACAAACCCTTAAGGTTTATCTCATTAATTACTCTGCACAGGCAAAGTCAGTGACTAAGTACAGCTTTTACATTATTCAAGGGGTTTGGGCACACGTGTGTTCATTTTTGAAGATATTTCATGGGTGTTTCAGGTGAGGTAAGTAATTCTAAACTTAAAAGAGGTTTAAGCTATGCATACGAGGAAATTAAGATACTGAAAAACTGCAGGTTCCAGTAACACCCCTGTCCCCAATGAGGAAGCTAAGGGCCCTAACGTGTCTCCAAATATCTCTTTGGGCACTCTCTGGATTACATTCCCTAGCTAATTTTAGCTTTTTAAAAAAAAAATCAGTAGAAAGCCCTGAAGCTACATAGGAAAATCCCAATCTCAAGCATCTTACTTATATGTAGTCCTTGACATATGACCATAATTGAGCCCACAATGATGGTTGTTAATTAGGTCATCACATGGCCACACACAATTTTTATCATCTTTTTTGCAGAGGTTGTTAAATAAACATGGGAGTGGTAAAGTGACCCCATTGCTGCCTATGGATCTGGAAATAAACACTGGTTTCTGGCAAAACCCTTGTAAATTGCAGTCACATGACAGTTGGGCACTACATATGACCATAAATGTAAGTCACTTGCCGAGCATCCAAAATGCGCTCACAGAAGGGTGAGGAAGATATCAGACTTTGAACATTTGTTTTAATAGCTTTTTTCTGGGGTCCATCATAAGTTCAAATGGTTGCTAAGCGACTGGTCATACGTTGAGAACTACCTGTCCTTCAAAGATGATCCCTGAAGGCCCTTGAGAGAACCACCATTTTCAATCTGCAAAACCTCAAAATTACACTCAGGCTGCCCCACAAATGATTTGACACTGAGGAGCACTATGAACTGATCAACGGTCCCTCTGATTGGCTAATGAGAAAGCACAAACATTGGCACTCCTTGTTTCTTTCCTACCATCCTTGCTATGTTCCTTTTCTTCCAAGAGAGGAAGAGGAGAGGAAACAGAAGCTATGTTAGGAAAGAAAAAGACACCTCTGTGGGTTCACTAGAGATATGAGTGAATGATAGTCACTTAGTGAAGACGTTTGACTTCACTCATCCGAGGAGAATTTAAACAACCGGGAGGTGGGACATTATAAGGGGTCCCTCCAATCCAAAGCCATGCAGAAGCTCTCCCAAAATTGACACCCTTCTGGGGACTCAAGGTCAAGCCCCAAAGATGTCAGTCGTATCTCAGCACAGCCCAAGTGCCACATAGCCCCAAGGGCACTTTGAAAATATAAATGCTGGATAGCTGCAGCCATTGCTTTGTTGATCAATATATTCACCTTCTTGAAGAAAAAACACAAAAGGAAGAATGTTACGGATGGGGACAGGCAGGCTGGCAAGGAGCAATCAGGCCAATTTGCTTTGTGGATTTATTATGGTTGGACATGTTCGCCATGGTAGCCATTTTGTCAGAGCCCACAGTTACTTCTCAATATTTCAAGCGGGTCTACCTGCACATCCCCCAAAAGGACCAGTTTGGTGTTGTGGTGAAGGTGATGGGCTAGAAACCAGGAGACTGTGAGTATGAGGCCTTCTTTAAGCATGAAAGCCAGCTGGGTGATTTTGGCCAGTCACTCTCTCACCCAACCTATTTTACAGGGCTGTTGTTGAGGAGAAAATAGGAGGCAGTAGCATTAGGTATGTAGATAACTGACAAAAAATAAAAGTGAGATAGATGATGGAACACAGGGAGGAGAGAGAGAGAGAGAGCTGGATGCACAGCAATCAAAGCCATTCTGCCATTCCTGTTGCTACAGCACCACCTGAATATAAACATTAGAACATCTTGTCACTTGACCATTGATTGTTGGATTTAGGCAATCTGCACCAAGGTGAGGACTGTGTTATGCTTTGTCATTCAGTCTCCAGAAGTTGCTTCAGAGTCTGCAGGAGATAATTCATGTTTGTATCTGCTTAATGCAGCTTCTTTTCTCAGGATCATTATCTTTTCTTGCTGCTTGGGAGCAGTTGCCAGAATTTAACTATATTTGTGGCAAAAACTGAAAAATTGGAAAGAGCAGAAAGCAAAGAGAAACTCAATTACTGCGTATAATCCCCATCCACAGCAGCCTGGAAAGCTATGTAGCAGCTATATAATTCAACGTGACTTTGTTGGGATAAAATGTTTAAACAAGGCACTAAATAACAGAGTAGGGAAATATGATGTCAGATAACTGAATAAAATACCTTTTTGTACTTCCTTGTGTTTTTGGTATCAAATCCCATTCCTCATTTCCAACAATTTTAAATATTGTTCCTTGAGTAAAAGGGCTGACAGCTACAGTACTTACAAACAGACTCTGCCCTCTACTGATCATTATTAGTACTGCATTAGGTCTTTCAATATTATGATAATGCATATGTTCTCCACATCTATGGGGTGAAGATTTCAGGAACTCCTTGAGACTCATGATGCTTCTATGAAGTAAGTTTGAAGTAAAATTTCTTTTGAGTAGAACTTCACTCCCGGTGATTTCAAGGACATCCAAGTGGATTTCTTGGCAACAATACTGTTGTGTTTCAAGGTTGCCCATATACACACACATGGTATTCAAAGCTGAAATGTTTGTTTTTACAGTTTTAGACAGATAACAGCAGACAGCAGTGGGAGTCAAATATTTAGCAGTAGAGAACAGAATACAGTCTAAGAATCAATAGTATAGTTCAAAGATATTCCAAGAGTCACAGGTAGTTAAGCCAGTCACAATAGTCACAAACAAGAAGCAAGAACAAGCTGCAAGAGTTAAGAACTTAAACAATTGTCTCCAACAAAGACTACAACCAAAAGAGCTAGCCAAAACTTAGTAGTCAGCTGACTGCAATTAAACGTGCTTTGCACTTTGCTTAGTGAGAAGTCTCATTGAGGAGTATTGCTCTGCTCACCTGATTTCCCTAGTAGATCTGGGGCTTAGGGGCTTGGCCTGATTATCTGACTGCTCCAGCTGGTGAGAAGATGCCTGTGTAGCTGATCAGTCTCTAATCAGTCCTGGCTTCCTGGTTCCTGAGACACAGGCTCAGCTGGAGCAACCTTGTCAGATTCCAGGTCAGACTGAATCGTGGCTTATAACAAATACAGCCATCTAAGACTTCTCAAACTGTATCCTGGGTGAATGTAAGCAGTTGAGGGGATCTTTTCAATCTGATTTTTCATACTGTCAAAACTTGCTTCCTTGGTGCCCAGGAAAACAGAGAGCAAAGCCACATGAAAAATGGCTAAACTCATAATGTTATGGAGGCAGGTGGTATCCCACTAGAAAATAACTTTAACTTCAATGGGTGGTAGTATATCAAGAGTCTTTGGAGTGCTGTAGAAGAGTATTTGTTAGTAAAGATCAGTATTTTTATCCATTTGTTTCCCTTCCTGACTTTCAAAATAGCTGTTTTCCTATTGCTATTAAGCTGAATAAAGCTAAAGTTGTCCAATTTACTAGCAATGCTGATAAAAGTGAACCTATGATAAGAAAGCATAATGAAAGGTCTACACAATTTACTAAACTATAGATTTATTTTTGCCCAACCTGATCCTCAGTGAAATTGTTAATTTTATTTACGAGGGGAAATCATACACATTCATGTTGGGTATGTGTTTTAACCTATTTTAACAACTTACATTTGTATCTATTATGTTTTATTAGTGTTGTGTATCAGTGATTTCATGCCCCCTGTAGATGCCATATGCTAAACAAATAAAATGTTAGGGCATTGTGGTACTGCACAATTGGAGGACATCTGTAGCAGTCCCTTTTTCTGGAATGTTTTTGCAATTTCCCTGTTTTGGCTACAACTTGTATTTCCTGGTACCATTTGTTTAGCTTTTCACAATCAGTCAGGATCAGCTTAACACTGCAACTCATATTCAGTCTAAACATTAAAAGAGGGGTTTCATAGCATTAAATGTGAATCCATCATAGTTTTTAGTTATTTTTAAAATATTTACACCTCTATCAAAATTTAGATGAAATGTAACCCATGAGAAGAAGAAAACAATTTGAAAGTTCACATTTTACACCTTTATTAAAATAAGCAAAGAAACAAATGTGACCTCTTTAATCCAACCCAGCTCCTATTTGGACACTCTTAATCAGAGATAAAGGGACACAGTGGCTCAGTGGGTTAGGACGCTGAGCTTGTCGATCAGAAGGTTGGCAGTTTGGCGGGTCGAATCCCGAGTGCTGCGTAACAGAGTGAACGCCTGTTACTCGTCCCAGCTTCTGCCAATCTAGCAGTTCGATAGCACGTAAAAAATGCAAGTAGAAAAATAGGGACCACTATGGTGGGAAGGTAACAGCGTTCCGTGCGCCTTTGGCGTCTAGTCATGCCGTCCACATGACCACGGAGACGTCCTCGGACAAGCGCTGGCTCTTCGGCGTTGAAACGGAGATGAGCACTGGCCCCTAGAGTCAGAAATGACTAGCACACATGTGCAGGGGAACCTTTACCTTTTACCTTTTTAATCAGAGATAGCCAGCCTGGCTCATATTCAGGCACTCAGAGTTATTGGTCTCAGAGGCTGTGCTGTGGCCTCCCTGGCTTTAGTGACTTGATTACTTCAAGAAATGAAAACCAGGAGGGCAGAGTTCTGACAGGGCAACATCCATGTCATCGCCCAATCGGTTCTTAATAATAGATGCTGATATATACTAAAAACCCCGGAGCCTTCAAAACATCCGAAGGAAGGCCCGACCCGGCAGCCGTTGACAGTTGACAGCTGTCAAAAGGCTGCCGGAAGAAACGACGCAGCCGCACAAGCCCACCAGCAGCCATTGAAGTTGACAGCTGTCAAAAGGACTGCCGACGACCAACACGCACGTGCCAGAATTGACAGCCGCCGGAGCTGTCAGCACGGCAGTCCCCGATCAGGTCCTCCAGCTGAGCCCACCGCTCAGCTGAGGGGAATTCCCTAGCAGCCGCCGAGCTGTCAGACGGCCGCACGTTGATTGGTTGCCGCCCTAGCGGCGGGAAAAATACTGTTTGTTGATTGGTTGTAACGTTTGACAGTTTCCTATAAAAGCCGGGTTTGTGTTGACAGTCAGCTGCCCGGAGCTGAACCGAATAAATTTGTGAACCTTGCCTACGGTCTCCCTCTCGTCTTTCGTGAAGACATTTCACCTGGCGACGAGGGTGGGATCCCGGTACTACAGAGCTGCCTACTGAGCTAAGTCACAATGCGAAGGAGTTCCGATCCCTCTCACTGATAAGTCACTGCTGAAGTCGCTTTTTTGAGGGCAAAGGAACCCTTCTGCAGCTTGAACAGTACTGTGGACCCAGACCATGGCAAACTTAGGTCACATCAGAGAATTCGACGTCCGACATCCCGAGGGATGGGAGTCGCACTGGGGGCAAGTTGAGGGCTACCTCGTCATCAACAAGATAACGGAGGACCGCCACAAAGCTGCAGCCCTTCTGTGCCTCAGCGGGCCCGCCGTCTACGACATCGCTGTAGGGCTCTGCTGCCCAGACCCCGTCGCTGCCATTCCATACGCTGAGCTGACCGATCGCCTCAGCAAGCACTTTATGCCCCGACAGTCCGAGCTGTATTGGCGCCTCCACTTCGCTCGCCGCCGCCAGCAACCGGGCGAAGCATCCACAGCTTTCATCGCAGGGGTACGTCACGCCGCCCGCAGATGTCAATTCCCCGACCTGGAAGACCGTATCAGAGACCAGGTTATCGCCGGTCTCTCTAACGAACGGCTCCAGCTGAACTCACATTATAAATCATGGCCTACGAAGACAGCCACCGCGAGGGCTCCCCTGTGTTCAGAGGCAACCCCGCCGGGTCAGTCCACCATGCCTGGGAGCCGGACAGCGAGCACCCGGAGGCCTGCACCGGCATCGATGACATCATGTCTCGTTTCAACAAAATGAGCGCCGACCATGGAAGAACCCGTAGGCCATCCAAACCAACTGGTCCAGGCCAAAGACCCATCTCCACCGGGCCCAAACCGAAATGTGCCAGCTGCGGCAGAGCTCACGCCAGAGCCACCTGCCGTTTTAGAAATGCAAAATGCCACGGATGCGGGAAGACCGGGCACATTCGCTCCGCGTGCCGCAGCCTGAACCGGGAAACCCTCCATGAGCTTGAGGAAATTCCGGCAGGTAGGACTAAAACCCCCCTCCCTGCCAAGGAAACCTCCCAGCCCTCAGTGTTATCCATCCTTGCCAAACAAAAAATTTCGACCATCCACCATTTACAACCCAAAATCAAAATCTGGGTTAAGATCCAAGGGGTGCCCTGCGAGATGGAGGTCGACTCCGGGTCCTCCGTCTCGATAATGTCCTGGGACACTCTCAAAAAAATCGGCTTTAAAAGCAGACGCCGTATTTCCCTTCAGCCCTCCAAAATACTCCTCGCAGATTTCCAGGGGGCCACTGTTCAATTAAAGGGACAAGCACAACTGAGAGTGGAATTCAAAAAATTCCTAGGGCACTTGACAGTCCAGCTTACAGAGGCACCCAGAACCAGCCTCATCGGGTTAGACTGGTTCGAGGCTCTGGGCATCCGCCTGGAGGGCACCAACCGCATACAATCTCAAACTCTGGAAAATGTTTGCCAAGCGTTCGCAGATGTCTTCGACGGAACACTTGGCAAATATACTGGCCCCCCTATCGACCTCAAACTTAAACCAGAGGTGGGTCCCATCCGCATTAAGGCAAGAAGGGTCCCCTTCGCACTAAAACAAAAAATCGAGGCCGAACTAGATCGTTTAGTCGTCCTCGGGGTCCTAGAACCAACAGATGGGGGAACCTGGGAAACACCCATTGTGACACCAGTCAAGCCAAATGGGGACGTGAGAATATGCGCAGATTATAAAGCGACCCTGAACCGTGCATTAAATCCCCATGCATACCCAGTCCCTGCAGTTAGGGACGTACTCTCAGAAATAGGTTCTGGCTCAATATTCGCCAAACTCGACCTGGCGCATGCGTTCCTCCAGCTACCTGTCACCCAAGAAACAGCTGAGGCCCAAACCATTGTCACACACCGCGGCGCCTTTAAGGTAAACCGCCTACAATTTGGAATCTCAGTGGCTCCTGGTATCTTCCAGGAAGTCATGGAGAAAACCCTAAAGGGTCTGCCCCTATTTCGATGACGTGCTCATCGCAGGGGAATCCGAAAACAACTTGGCAGCCAGGCTGCAAGAGGTACTATCCAGATTTCGGAAAGCAGGCTTAAAACTCAAACGAGAAAAATGTTCTATAGGCGTCCCATCCGCAGACTTTTTAGGCTACAAAATTGACTCGCAAGGAATCCACCCCACCAACTCTAAAATCCTTGCTATCAAAGCCGCCCCAACACCCAAAAATAAAACAGAGCTCCAGGCTTTCCTTGGGCTTTTGAATTTTTATCACGCTTTCCTACCTGGGAAGGCAACCATCGCAGAGCTACTCCACAGGCTGCTCGATAAAGGGGCAGCCTGGCAGTGGACAACAGCCCATGAAAACAGTTTCAAATCACTTAAACAAATGCTATCCAGCAACGCCACCATTTCCCACTACAAAGAAGACAAACCTCTCTGCATAGCCTGCGACGCATCCCCATACAGGATCGGAGCAGTTTTGAGCCACTTAGACAGTGACGGCACTCAAGCCCCGGTGGCCTATTATTCTAGGACTCTTTCCAAAACGGAAAGAAATTATGCCCAGATAGATAAGGAAGCCCTGGCAATAGTGGCGGGCATAAAAAAATTTCACGACTACCTTTATGGCCGCCCCTTCGTGATCTACACAGACCACAAGCCCCTGTTAGGATTGTTCACCTGGGACCGTCAAACCCCCCAAATTTTGTCTCCCAGGATGCTGCGCTGGACAACGTTCCTCGCAGCATATTCCTATCAGCTAATATACAAGCCGGGGCACCAAATGTGTCACGCTGACGGCCTCAGCAGGCTACCCCTACCCCACGTAGAACCAGACCCAGCCCCAGCTAGCAACATCTTGGCCATCCAGGAGCTCCTGGAATGCCCACTGATAGCGAACGATATCGCTGCCGCAACATCCCAGGACAAAACACTTAGCAGGGTGTTAGCGTGGGTACACACCGGTTGGCAATCCTCCTGCCCAGGCACAGAATTCCAGCCATACTTCTCCAGACAAAATGAACTAACCTCTCACCTAGGATGCATACTCTGGGGGTGTAGGGTAATCGTGCCACCCAAGCACAGACCCAAGGTCCTGCATACATTGCACGAAGGGCACCCTGGCATCGTAAAAACTAAAGCCTTGGCCTGCAGCTACGTTTGGTGGCCAGGCATCGACCAAGACATAGAGAAACACATTGCTGGCTGCTATTTGTGCCAGCAGTCCCGACCGCTCCAACCCAGAGCCCCAATTCACAAATGGGAACTCACAAAAAACCCCTGGTCCCGCATCCACATTGATTTCGCCGGACCTTTCCAAGGGTAGGTTTTCCTTATAGTCGTGGACAGTTATTCCAAGTGGCTGGAGGTTCTCCCGGTTCACAGCACAACAACTACCGCAACCATCCAAGCCCTCAGGGGAATCTTCGCAACACACGGTCTCCCCGACGTTATAATATCAGACAATGGCCCTCAATTTACTTCTCATGACTTTCAGATCTTCACGAGGAGCAATTGTATTAGGCACTCGACGTCGGCTCCCTTCCACCCATTGTCCAATGGCCTTGCGGAGGTTATGGTGAGGGCCACCAAAGACGCCCTCAAAAGAATCATCACGGGGAACTGGCACCGTCGCCTGGCACAATTCCTCTTGGCCCATCACGCTACGCCATGCCCCTCCACCGGAAAGAGCCCTGCCAAACTACGTTGGGGCCGCCGCCTGGTGACCAGGTTAGACAGGCTCCATCCAGATAGACCAGCAGCCGAATTAGCCTCCAACGCCCAACCAAAAACATTCTCACTGGGACAAAATGTCTGGGCCAGGGACTACGGGGGAAGGGACAAATGGGTCCAGGGAGTAATCCTGGATCAAACAGGACCCTTATCCTATACGGTGGACACTGGGGTGGGACTAGTTCAGTGCAGACACGCAGACCAGCTCCGACCCAGGTCACCACCCAACACCCCCCAGCAACCGACCCCCGAGGAGACCACGCCATTTAGCAACATCACGCCCAGCGAACCGTCAACCCCCCAGGACTTACAAACTCCAACCGACATCCCCTTGGAACCTACTCCGCCGGCGACACAACCAGAAGAAGACGGTCCCTACCTCCGCTGCTCCAGCAGAGTCAGAAGACCTCCCGCTTACCTCGCGGACTTTGAGTGGACCGGAAACACGCCGACAGACAAACACCCCGTTGATAACGTTTGTTTAAAAAGTTCAACTGTTGTTATAAATAAAATCCCCATTTCAGGGGGGGGAAGGGGTGATATATACTAAAACCCCCGGAGCCTTCAAAACATCCGAAGGAATGCCCGACCCGGCAGCCGTTGACAGTTGACAGCTGTCAAAAGGCTGCCGGAAGAAACGACGCAGGCGCACAAGCCCACCGGCAGCCATTGAAGTTGACAGCTGTCAAAAGGACTGCCGACGACCAACACGCACGCGCCAGAATTGACAGCCACCGGAGCTGTCAGCACGGCAGTCCCCGATCAGGTCCTCCAGCTGAGCCCACCGCTCAGCTGAGGGGAATTCCCTAGCAGCCGCCGAGCTGTCAGACGGCCGCACGTTGATTGGTTGCCGCCCTAGCGGCGGGAAAAATACTGTTTGTTGATTGGTTGTAACGTTTGACAGTTTCCTATAAAAGCCGGGTTTGTGTTGACAGTCAGCTGCCCGGAGCTGAACCGAATAAATTTGTGAACCTTGCCTACGGTCTCCCTCTCGTCTTTCGTGAAGACATTTCAGATGCCAAATCTGTAGTTGGCCATACTGAGTCCTACATCAGTCTTCTCTCAACAATAAACCATTACAGTCCTTCCATCTCTTTTCATAGCACTAAGTGGCAAGTCCCTCCTATCCTTCCCCATTGTTAATTAAGCAAATCATCACAGGTCATTAAGCATATCACATGACCATGATTTGTGACTTTCTGCAGGCTTCCCCATTGACTTTGCTTGTGGGAAGCTGACTGGGATGATCACATGACTGTGGGACGTTGTGATCATCAAAAATGTGCACTGGTTACATTACCAATCAAATAATCAAGTCATTGGTAACAGTGCCATATATAAGAATTCAGTGGAATATACAGTACACTGAAAAAGGGGTAGCATCTGAGCACAAGTTTGCCATGTCAGTAGAACTCCATATACTGTATTTATATATTTCCATTTTGCCTTTATTTGAATAAGTAATTCAAAGCAGCAAACAAACCTAATACACTTTCCTCTGTCTCTTTTCCCCACAACAAAACCCCTGTAAGGTGGTTTGTCATAGAGAGTGACTGACTTAAAGTCAACCAGCTGTCTTTCATCCCTTCATGAACTTTATTTGGCCAAGTGTGATTCGACACACAAGGAATTTGTCTCCCGCACAGAAGCGCTCGGTGTGCATGAAAAGCAATATCATCATCATCATCATCATCATCATCATCATCATCATCATCATCATCATAATCATCATCCCAATAAAAAGGGGGATTAGAGATTAGAAGATTAAATAAATACTAGAGCCACATTACATGGGTAAATATACATAGACATTAGACAGTACTGTAAGAATTAGATGTTCAGTGGACTAATGGCATGGGGGAAAAATGTCCCTGCATCTAGTAGTTTTGGCATGTAATAGCCTATAGTGCCATCCCGAGGGAAGGACCTGAAATAGTTTATGTTCAGGATAAGAGACTTAGCAATTTGCACCACCGATGCTTGAAAAGCAACTATTATTAAAAGTGTGCTGATATCTTATCTTTGGATTTAGCTGAAGACCTAGTAGGTCTATACCCAATATCAAGTGAATGGATTTGTGCAGTATACTGAGATTTTCTTTCTTCTTTTATTCTTCATAAAAACTTCCACCTTCATTCCAGAGAGTCCTTGGTGTTCGTTATGTGGGCAGGATGATGGTGGAATGAAGCATAAGACTGAATCCATCCTCCTAGCAGATGTGGCCCTACCAAGAGACCATTGGATAAACCCGTTATTATTCATTATTATAACTATTTTTGACAACTCATAGTAGCCCCATTCAGTTCTTTGTTTGCTCAAGCGGTGCCAGCATATCTTCCCATTAACTATGAAACCAAAGTTACTAAGCTTTTTGTTATGCTGCCAGACGGATCCTTCTGAAGACTTCCCAGGAGACCTCAGATGCCAGCCCGAGGCCATCAGGCAGGGCTAGAGATCAAGCTGCTTCTCCAGTTAAAGCAGTTAATAATTAGCTCCTTCTAAAGCCTCCAGACGCCCAATGGGAATGCTCACAAGACAGGCACCAGACAAGATATATATATATATATATAATCAGAAAGAGGCTCTTGATGTACAGGAAGTTTAATGTAACCTGTCACCGTCCTGGTTGAATAGTCATTGTCAGGTGCCCTACAAGAAAAGACATTTGTTGGCAGAGCAGTTGCTTCATCACTCTCTGTCTTTTTCCATGATACCACCTTTGCCTCTTTCGCTGCCTACTTTTCCTTAGGAAAGGATGTGTATAAGGTGAGTACCTGCTTCCTCTTCACTTTCAAGGAAATTATTTTTTTTTAGGTAGCCTCACTACAAGCAGCAGTAGCAACGGCAAGGCTGCAGCGCTGTAAGTGAAGCCAGACTCTTAGAGAACAGACAATCTAAGAAAGAGTGAACCAAGTCTGACATCTTGACTGCAGCCATCTCAGCATTGCAGAAAACAAACGGGCCACGTTTTCCCCACTAACTTTGCCAACCTCCAAGTTGCTATTTATAGCCAATGCTTTTTTTTTTAAACGGGGAAGTCGTCACACATCTAAAGAAATGGACTGCAGACATTCCCCAGCTTTCTTTCTGGAGAATCTCTCCACGCTATTTTGGATTTGGTTTAAAATAATTGGCCAAGGCAATTTGGCCAAGGGATTTTTCAGATGAAATCTCTCTCTCTCCCTCTCCCATCCAAGGCCTAAATAGCTATGACACTGCTTGGACATTTCTAGAGATCGACTGAGGTTAGTTGGCTGCTGCAGCGAAGATGGTATTACACAGAATATCTTGGATTTGCCTAATTAGCACCATTTAAGTTGTGTTAAACAGGAGCAGTAGCTCTTCAACTCTTCAACTGGGGAGACAGTTCTTCCAGTAAATGGATCTTTCTTCTGTGGGGGGAAAAAAAGATCCCCAATCTCATCTCTTCACACCAGCCTGGACCTGCATGCAAAAAGCAGACCTCCACATTGTCTGCACAGCCACCCATGAAGCCAGTAGAACCATCCAAGGGGCCACAAAGCTGTTCCAAGGATAAGAAGCACCCATCACAAGGTCTGTTACCTAGGACCACCCAAGACCTGCCACAGAAGTCAAGCCTCTCCCTCCCCCCAAAATAAGAGAAAAACGTATTATGTATAGCTAGTCCTTTGCTTATGATCACAACTGAGCCCAACATTTCTGTCGCTAAGTGAGACAGTTGTTAAGCAAGTGTTGCCTCATTTTATGACCTTTCTTGCCACAGTTAAGTGAATCATGGTTGTTAAGTGAAACTGGCTTGACTTTGCTTGTCAGAGGTTGGCAACAGGTGTTCACATGACCCGGGACACTGCAACCATCATAAATATGAGTCAGTTGTCAAATGTCTCAATTTTGCAACCGTGGAGATGCAGAAAGTGTCGTAAGAGTGAAAAACAGTCATAAGTCACTTTTTTCAGTACAGTTGTAACTTTGGTCGCTAAATGAACTGTTGTTAAGTTGAGGACTGCCTATAAAAGTTGACTCTCATCATCATCATAAGGAAAGGTGCATTTGTTCATTAATGACAAACAATGGCCTGTGAAAAGACAACATAGGCTGGAAAAACACACGATGTAACATGCAAATGACACTAAATAACCAGATGGTCACTTCATTTTGTCAGAGATAAGTAGGAAGTAGCAACTACACTTTTACAGCATTTCCTTTTGACGTTTACTGCTTTTCTAGATAATGATGGCATGGGAAACTTTAACCTTACGTTGTCAACACTCTTTTCTTTGCCCTGTTACTAAAATATTTATAGTTTTTGTTTTTTGCCTGTAATTTCATATTCACTGCTGTTTTTCATAACCAATATGACCGTGCTGTCAGTCTCTCTCTTAATTTAGCCTTCCTTTTGTCTTTTTTCCTTTTTCCTTCTCTAAACATTTTGACTCCTTTAATAATCAAGCACTTGCACTGAAAACTTGAACCAACTCTATGGTTTCTCTGTTGTGGTTACTTTCATGTCTTTTGAAACATATTATTTTGACTGAACTGTCAAGACTTCAAAACTTGCTGCCAGCATAAAACTGTCTGCAGTCCCAAATATAGCGAGCAAAGCATTTCCCTTATTGCCAATAGGGGGCAGTGCACGTCCACTAAACTATAGGACTTTTGCCTACCTAGCCAGAATAAACAATGGATCACCATAAAAGCAGCTTGCAATACTGTTATCATCTCAGATTTTTATTATTATTGGTTTACAAAAGGTTATGTGAAAAAGTGGACTTTTCAGCAAAAGTTTTTCTCTCCAGTAATGAACAGTCCCTTCTAGATTTAGTTTGTTTTTGTTTGAAATGGCTAGCAAAATAATAACAATAAGCAAATTAATACATCTATGGAGATTCTCAGTCATCCAGGTGTT
Organism: Vipera berus; assembly: GCF_964194415.1. Lineage (NCBI taxonomy): Eukaryota > Metazoa > Chordata > Lepidosauria > Squamata > Viperidae > Vipera > Vipera berus. The sequence goes on from NC_138203.1 coordinate 249,739,315, forward strand.
ATCCCAAAGATCCTTTTTCACAAGGCAACTGGACTTTTTCTTTGAAGACATTTCACTTCTCATCGAAGAAGCTTCTTCAGCTCTGACTGGATCCAGTCAAGAATTGAAGAAGCGAAACGTTTTCAGAGAAAAACAAGAAAGTCCAGTTGCCTCGTGAAAAAGCATCTTTGAGATAAGCAAATTAATATTATCAGTTTGTTGCCTCATTCAGCTCTATCATTTTTATTCTGGGCTTAGACGGAAAATATCATCTTGATTGCTCTGCACTAATGGAAGCAAGCATAGGAAGCTGTGTGGAGAATTGTGTAGAATGAAATGATCTGGAACAACCCTTGTCTCTGCTTTAATGGCTATTTCTATTACTATTATTAGTCTATAACTCTATGTGTCCTTACCTTCAGACTAAAATAAGAGCTAAAACAACACTGAATCCTAAACCAGCAAAAAGTTTAAAAGGGGTTAACAAAATAGGTTAAAAATTGTTTCCAAACTTTGTGCAAAATGTGCACAAATCTGATTAAGGATAGTATCTGTGGGATGTTTGTTTTAAAAAGCCCCTACACCCCCAAAAATGACCTCTATAGAAAACAGATCACAGTGATAAATGCTGTAAGATTATAGTTCTTGTTTAATGACTACAATTGGGACTGGCAACTTAGTCTTTAAGCAAAGCAATCTATGTTGTGGGGGGGGGGGTATATAACCGTGACTGTGCTTACAATGTTAATTCAGCTTTTCTTTGCTTTACATCAGGAAACGACTCCAAAAAATCAAGTGACCCCAAACAAGTTTCTGGAACTTGACTCACAAGAAGCTAGGTAAAAGGACAAATCTAATTGCTTTTTCTTCCCTCCACTGCTCTTTGGAATGCTTTCCCTGACACTGGGATATAGTCATTGGAGAGGAAGCGATTACACGAGAGTAAGCAAGCACACAACAGGGAATACATGTCAATACATGTCAAAAAGAATGCACTGGCATCAGCTGTTTGCTTAGCACACTTGCAAACAAAAGCCTTCAGTGTAAAATTGATTAGAGTCTGGTCAGTTACAAGCAGCAGCCCCATAAGATTCTAATCAAGATTACGTAACTGAAACTATTAACCTGCAGTTAGCAATTTTTAGACATGCATGCACCTTGGAGAAAAGCACCTTAGGAGATATAGGCAATCTTTCAGCTGGGGAGAGGGGTGGGGTGGGGTGGGGGGTAGGAGGGCCAGACAATACATATTAACTATAATGGTAAATGAATACACAGAAAGTGAGCTGCTGCAAAGGTTATAAATGTAGGCATTGGTCACAAAATTACTTTTTCACATTAACTGCAATGGTCGCTGTCCAAGACAGTCACTAAGCAAGGCCTACCTGTATACGAACTATTCAAAGTAATTTGTCCATTGTCTTTTGAGCTTTTACAGTTCATAAAAGCCACTGCTTACAGTACAGGTCAACCGTGTTAAAATAAACATGTCAAAAGATCACAGATGATTAAATAATAATTTATTAACAATATTTTCACAAACATTCTAAAGAAAATTTCAGAAGTCTCTAAACTTAAAATTTATTCTCATTTGCAAAGTATCCCTTAAAAAAAGCAAGGAGAAAAAAAGTATATCTTATAGATTTGTGTTTTGGGACGTTTTTAAATTTGTTTTGGTCTGAGTAAACCCCTCTTAAAGCTTACAGTACATATTCAACCCTCTTCTCTTGCCAAGAGGAATTAACTGAACATAAATTGATTTTTCGCTTTCAAGTATGTAGAAGGGCACTAGATAGCTTTCCCAGGCAACACCTTTTCAACTTTTAACCTGATAGCAGTTTTGCAAATTCATTCAAATTATTTTAGAATATATTGAATTCAAAACCAGCTGTTCTCCAGAATGAAACCCACCATGCAGTACAATTGTTAGCATGCACTTTGGTGATTATTTTTGTACTCCACTGTATGTATCTTCTCTGCCAACAAAGGGAGTCCCATTATGGTTTGATTAAAATGTACTCAAACATTTTATGACATTAATATTTATTGCTTTATATGAATACTGTATTGAAAGCCCAAGCATCCAGTTTACACACAAATTATACAATTATACTGTATACCGTTTCACAATGGCAGTGAGCACTCTTTACAATCTACAAAAATCTACTTTACAGAAATTTAAAAATTCTAAATATCAAAAAGGTACAGTTGAAGAAACAGGTATAAATTTGGCAGCCAGTAAATGTGACTGGGAGGTTACATTTTGAGTGTTTTTACACATTGATGACTGAAAAATATAGTGTGACGTATTTAAAGCAGTAATTGTGCTTTGAGCTGGTTTTGGAAAGAGTTAACACTGGCTGTCAAAGTGGATGTTCAAAAATATTCACTTTCAAAATGATGTACAAATGGTAGCCATTCAGCTCTGATACATAACCTAGACATGTAATGCTGCAGCATTTCATATCAGTCTAATCTCCTACTATAAAACCATTACGTAATGTCAGAAATTTTCCCAGTTCACAGAAACTATCTTGTCAGGTTTGCAAACATTCTTGCTACAAAAAAAAGGTGAAGGTATTATTTTGAAATCTGTTCTCAACAGTTTTTCAACAGTAAAATGGAAACCTATTTTCCAGGCACCTCAGAAATGTACAAAAGTGTTGTTAGAACTCTTGGAATGTATTTGACCTGGTACTTTCAACATTTGGATCTTTTAGGCTATCAGATGGGCCTAATTTTATTTGGTGTATTTGGGGGTAAAAATGTTGTCTTGTATGAAAGAACTTGGTTGCTTCTATTTAGAACAGAAAATTCTTCTAAAGTGCAAACATAGATTTTCTTTAGATTTGTATATTATCAAGTATTATATGCCAATGTGTAGCTTTTTCAAGCACAAAATGTAGTCAAATGAAAATCTGTAAACCAATGTGAAATTGAAGTGTTAAAAACCAAACCAAAAATTAACTGCTACAGCATTCAGGGGGATTAAAGAAAGAGAGAGAAGTAACTAAATGTGGAATCTCCAAAAAAATGTCAGAATTAGAACTGCCTTCCAGTTTAAAAATTTTAATTCTAAATAATAAAAAAACTATACACAGACCAGATTTGACCATACTGAAATTTCAGTAGCAAGCAGGACCTGAAGGAGCCAATATTTCACAGTAACAAGTACAAGTCCTTCAGGATTTATCGCACTGAGAAGTTCAATTTACATCCTGCTTCTCTTGGAAAACTTAACAGTCCACTTTTATTACATAAAATTATTTATACAGTGTAAAACCAGAGCCTCGTGGAAAATACTGCCTCTAAGTATATTAAAATTATTAGTCTTGTTCCATAGGTTCATCTGCAGCTTCTGTGGCTTCATCACTGTTTTCCACTGGGGTCTCTGATGCAATTTCAGGAGTTTCACTAACATTTGAGCCCAATTCTTCTTTGTCACTGCAGTCAGCTTTGCTACTAAAAGATCCACTGTTCTCACTATTTGGAGAAGATGAGTCTTTCATTGCTTGAGTCTGGTCAGATTCCCCAATCTGATTATTCTCCTCAGAAACATCTTCTTTCTCAATTAAGGAGGCACTGTCTTTGTCTAGAACTTTTCTCTCTGGAAAAACTTCTCTTGACATCATGAGAGATTCTGGAATAAAGTTAGAATCGGTTATACAGATGTTGAAAACAAAGCAACACTAAAATTTTATACAGGTAACAGTCATGAAGATACATCCCTTCTTGTGCTTTATGCCTCAGCAGGTGGCAGCATTTAGCTGACCTTGTGTAGCTGGGAACTTAGAGAGATACGTTTTGGGTAGCTCATTGGTTAGAACACTTCGGAACTCCAAGACTATTGCCCAGACTGGAAAACTGGGGGACAGGGGAACCCTGTAAGGCAGCAGTGGCAAACCAGTCCTGTAACGCTACCAAGGAAACTGCATGATGCAACCGGCAAGAGTTATGATCAACTTGAGGGATTTGTCTGAATGCCACCCAGGAATTCTCTTGACATTTTTGGACTTGGCTTGATCTAGAATGGTCACAATTTCCCAGTTGAAGCTGGTTAAGACTGTCTACGTGTTGTGAAATTAAGGAGTTTTTATCGTATTTCTGACTGCTAGCCAATGTTCATGGATACGATCTGCTAGCCTTCTGTCTATAGGTCCTACATAGTGGCTATTGAAGTCCTCACACTGTATGTTGTAGAGGACTCCTGCTCTAGCGCTGCTGAGCCTCCTTAGATTACTTAGAATACTCTGGAGGGCTTTAGGTGGCTTGAGTGCTAGGATGATGCCATGTGACGGTAATGGGTCTGTTGTGGTTTCTGGGATGTTTTTGATGTATGGCAGTCTTAACTGTTTCACAGCTTGTATTGGTTGTGCTATACTGGGTGGAGGAGTAGTCAGGGACTTTTTGATGAAGTGTGGTCAGTTTATTACAACTAACCAAAACGTACGGCAACCTGATGGAAGTTGCATGGATATCTTGTTGGAAGGTGTTGGGTAGAAAATGATCTGTTTCCTTTTTCTGATGTTTAGGGGTGCTACCATGTGTGTGTACTAATCTAAATAGTCTTCTTACACACCTTCTCTTGTGGGAGGTTGTGCTGTTACGTTGATAGCAGAGCACTTGGTTGGTGTGGTTGGCTTTATGTTAGACTCGTCTTTCTAATCTGCCATCACTGCCTCTGCTGGTGAGAACCTCCAGGAAGGGCAGCCTTTTGTTTTCTTCTTCTTTTAAAGGAGCTTTATACATCTGAAGATGTTGTGGATGATTTCGTAGGTTCTCTAGAGGGTCGGGGGTTTTTTTATTGCGACAAACCAAACCCCACCAACACTGATAGGACAAGTATATAACTATATGTAAGTGCACTTATATAGGTCTATACCAGGGGTAGGCAACCTCGGCTCTTTTATGACTCATGGACTTCAACTCCCAGAATTCCTGAGTCAGCTGTGCTGACTCAGGAATTCTGGGAGTTGAAGTCCATGAGTCATAAAAGAGCCGAGGTTGCCTACCCCTGGTCTATACAATTAAAGCAAACCCCACTCACTGCTAGTACTGATGTTACTTTACTGGGTAATGAAACATTTGCAGGAAAACAACCAAACCCAGAAAGCACCAAGGACCCCTCCACAATTTGCTAAATGTTGCAGAGTTACACTGGCTTGAAGGCAGAGGACTAAAAAAAAAGTCAAGTTTTAGTACCTTTTATGAATTAAAGCTTGTGGAAATGTCAGTGCACAAAAATAAGTTGTTTTGCAATGTTGATTTACCAAATACAACACACGTTCCAATCTGACCAGCGGGCAAGAAACAACTGGAGTTCGGTCTGAATCTAATACACAATCTATGCAATTTCATTGTACTATCGAAAACGTAGTATGCTTATAGAAACTTATTAGAAAGACCACTCCCAGGTCTGTCTTATTCTCCTAACTAGGATACCTCGGCACAGCTTCAAACAAAGTTGGATTGGATGCAGACCTTGTTCGATTTAGAAATTAATGGAGGCATATTACAACTAAATTATGATTTACGTATGATTAAGGCTGTTTTCAACTCATGAAATTCACAATAAATGGATAAAATATAAATTTAAGCCACGCTTTAAACCAGGGGTCTTCAAACTTGGCCCTTTTATGACTTGTGGACTTCAACTCCCAGAATTCCTCAGCCAGGCATGCTGGCTGAGGAATTCTGGGAGTTGAAGTCCACAAGTCATAAAAGGGCCAGGTTTGAAGACCCCTGCTTTAAACATATTATTCAGGGAATGCATTTTCTACTGAAATGGTATATACCTTCTTCCTCCTCCTCAACGTCTTCTTTACAATGCTGTCTCTCTCCAACGGTTTCTTTTTCTTTATCCTGAGATGGAGAAGTTGTCTCAGTCTCTTCTACCGTTGTTGAGCAGGCTTCGTGGGAACCGCTCTCGTTGGAGGTTTCTTCAGCTTCCTCCTCTTTGTCAAATTTAAGTCTTTTCACTTCATAACCTTCCATTTCTGATGGATCATCTCCGGGGTGTTTATTTTTAACAGGACAGTTGTGGACTCTTTCAGGCTCAGATGCTGGCGATTCACTAAAAGACAGGAGGGAAAAAAATGGAAACACAAAGGATCCTATTTTCATATGAAGAGATAAGCAGGGATATTATTGCATCTTAAATCCTACAGATTTGGGTAACTTCTACCGCTTTGCTTAAATGTAACTTTATTAAATGTTCTGATATACACCAAGAAACTATTCTTGCAATGATGCACAGAAGACAAAAACAAAGTTTTGACACAAACCAGTTGTGCCAGCATCACCATTCCAATTCAACTGGGAAATCTTATTTAAAATAAAATAAAATCTTGTTTTAAGCAAAATGGTATTCATCATGTACATCTAGTCCCTTATAATCAATGAATATTGTATGCACAAGATTTTTTCTTTTTTTGCTTACAAAATAAAATTTTCTCCTTTTTCCCCTCTGCGGTCTGTCCAATCCCTACCAAATTTTTATGAACACAAAAGGATATAATAAACAGTTAATTCTCAATTCCAAAGATGGAACAAATTCCATTAGCTGATTTTTTAAAATATATATATATATATCATTGACGTTTGATTTCCCACAACAGATCTAAATATTCACATCAATTTTAAAGATCAACAACTGAGGTACTCCGGGATACATTATTTATACACATCCTACAGTATCCTAATATAGTGGGCACTTTTAAATTAAGACTTTTAAAATAAGAAAGGAATAGTTCATGCCCACAAGAAATCTGCCTGAAAAGAGGATGTGCTTATTTTCATTTTGTAGAACATGTTTTTCAAGTGTTAACAGAAAATACAGATAGTCCTTAACTCACAACCACAATTAGGATTGGAATTTCCTTTGCTAAGTGGTATGGTCATAAAGTGAGACATCATGTGATTATAGTGCTTAGCAACTGCAATTCTGGCACTCGTTTGCTGTTATAACTAATTGGACAGTGTTTAATATTTGTTATGTTGGACAGTGTTTAATATTTAATAATATTATATATATATATATATATATATATATATATATATATATATATATATATATATATATATATATATATATATAGGTGTGTGTCATGTATGTGTTTCACTTTGAGAGCGGGCAACTAAATTTCATTTTTGATATGTGCCATTGTGCCCACAGTAAAAAAAGACAATAAAGGTTATCTTACCTTAAATGAGTGGGTGGTTAAGTGGGGTGGTGGGGGCAATGTGGAATGAGCACAGGTAGGCCAGGAAAGGAATACACTGCAGCTCAGAGGCTTCTTGGAGTGAAAGAAGCCCCTGAGCCACAGCAAAGTCACACCCAGTGTCACTCCAGCCTGGCAAGTAGTGTGGCACAAAACCACTGCATCCCAGAAAATCCTGGCCACTCTTGTGTTCCACAGGCCCTGCTGCATCCAGCTGATCTTTGCAGTTTTTCTGCCACTGCTGAGATGTAGCCAGCCCGACACTACTGTATCTAAGATAGGTGCTGGCTGTGCCAGGCCTTCTTACATAGTCTCTTGTGCTGTTCTCCAAATTGTATGTATAGTTCATTCTCCAAGCAGCACACCCCAATCTTGCAAAGCTTTCAGGAAACAACTGAGGTCTTCCCCAGGTCTCGTGAGGACGGCCCTGCTATTTGAAGAATGGAGAGGACCTCTTTCCCGTGATACTTCAGACTACCTCAAAAGCTTTATGAAGACTTTCCAAAGCACTGCAAGGATGGAGTGTGTTATTTGGAGCATGCATGGCGTGCGTGACTTGGAGAATGATGCGAGCGGCCACCAGGAAAAAGGCTTGCTGCAAACATTCATTAAGAGGCAGGCCAAGCACACCCTCATCAGTAACTGGAGGGAAGTGTGAATGCAAGGTCACAGGGGAACGGCAGCTTTGAACAGTGGTGCCCGGGGTGGAAGCGCCCCTTGGCTCTGATTGTGCAACCCATGGGTGCTTCGATAGCCGTAACTTCAGACCCGAGGCTGTAAATCCCTTGGTTTACAGGCTGTAAATCCCTTGCTTCAGTGGTATTGTTAACATACCCTCTGTCCAGTGCGCTCCCAGAGTGGGCCTCCTCAGGGTGCCTCCGATCAGAGAATGTCGACTGGTGGCCCCCAGGGGGAGGGCGTTCTCTGTGGGCGCGGCAGACCTGTGGAACCGCTTGCCGGTTGAGCTCCGGATGGCCCCCGACCTTCGCTCCTTCCGGCGGGATCTAAAAACCTATTTATTTGAGCAGTCCGGCCTGGTCTGATGGGTTTGGGGTTGGGTTTTTAATATGGTTTTAACTATTGTATATATCGGGCATAAATTATTTAATTGTTTTTTAACTTTTGTAGTTTGTTTTTTAATATTTATTGCCCTGTACACCGCCCTGAGTCCTTCGGGAGAAGGGCGGTATAAAAATTTAATAAATATAAATATAAACATTGGACGGTCAATGAAGAAATGGTTTTAAGTTGAGGACTACCTGTACTTTTTTCTAAACATGGCATATTAATAAAAACATAAGACTTTCAAGGGAGAATGGGTTTAAGAATGAAAACACTAGTCTCAAGGGTCTAACCAAGGTGTCTGAAGATATATTCCTCTTACAGACCTGTTAATTTTCTCCTCACTTTGCAGGAGACCCAGCTCCTTACTTTCGGAACTGTCTGGTAAACCATTTGTAGTCATAGGAGGTGACAAAGAAACTTTTGGTCGAGTTACAGGCCGGGGTGTCCCAGGACCATTTATATTAGATCTGCAAAGAAAATGTTTAATTAATCAAATCTGGAAAGTCATATTTCCCTGAAATCCCAAAATATATATCAATTTATTCTTATTATAAATTGACTCCCCCAGTTATTTAATAATGAAAGTCACACCATTTTTTCCCAACAGTATTGAAAAATTATTCGGTTAAAGAAAATATTTTCATATAATGAGAGTATGTTAGTATAACAAAGTATAACTTTTATAGACACACACACACATACAGTCATGGCCGAAATTGTTGGCACCCCAGAAATTTTTCCAGAAAATCAAGTATTTCTCACAGAAAAGTATTGCAGGAACACATGTTTTGCTATACACAGGTTTATTCCCTTTGTGTGTATTGGAACACAACAAAAAAAGGGAGGGAAAAAAAGCAAATTGGACATAATGTCAAAAAAAACCTCCAAAAATGGGCTGGACAAAATTATTGGCACCCTTAACTTAATATTTGGTTGCACACCCTTTGGAAAAAATAACTGAAATCAGTCGCTTCCTATAACCATCAATAAGCTTCTTACACCTCTCACCCGGAATTTTGGACCACTCTTCCTTTGCAAACTGCTCCAGGTCTCTCTTATTGGAAGGGCACCTTTTCCCAACAGCAATTTTAAGATCTCTCCACAGGTGTTCAATGGGATTCAGATCTGGACTCATTGCTGGCCACTTCAGAACTCTCCAGCGCTTTCTTGCCATCCATTTCTGGGTGCTTTTTGACATATGTTTGGGGTCATTGTCCTGCTGGAATACCCAAGATCTTGGACGCAAACCCAGCTTTCTGACACTGGGCTCTACAGTGCGACCCAAAATCCTTTGGTAATCCTCAGATTTCATGATGCCTTGCACACATTCAAGGCACCCAGTGCCAGAGGCAGCAAAACAACCCCAAAACATCATTGAACCTCCACCATATTTCACTGTAGGTACTATGTTCTTTTCTTTGTAGGTAGGTCTCATTTCATTTTTGGTAAACAGTAGAATGATGTGCTTTACCAAAAAGCTCTATCTTGGTCTCATCTGTCCACAAGACGTTTTCCCAGAAGGATTTTGGCTTACTCAAGTACATTTTGGCAAACTGTAATCTTGCTTTTTTATGTCTCTGTGTCAGCAGTGGGGTCCTCCTGGGTCTCCTGCCATAGTGTTTCATTTCATTTAAATGTCGACAGATAGTTCGCGCTGACACTGATGCTCCCTGAGCCTGCAGGACAGCTTGCATTCCTTTGGAACTTGTTTGGGGCTGCTTATCCACCATCCGGACTATCCTGCGTTGCAACCTTTCATCAATTTTTCTCTTCCGTCCACGACCAGGGAGATTAGCTACAGTGCCATGGGTTGCAAACTTCTTGATAATGTTGCGCACTGTGGACAAAGGCAAATCTAGATCTCTGGAGATGAACTTATAACCTTGAGATTGTTGATATTTGTCCACAATTTTGGTTCTCAAGTCCTCAGACAGTTCTCTTCTCCTCTTTCTGTTGTCCATGCTTAGTGTGGCACACGCAGACACACAATGCAAAGACTAAGTGAACTTCTCTCCTTTTTATCTGCTTTCAGGTGTGATTTTTTTATTGCCCACACCTGTTACTTGCCCAAGGTGAGTTTAAAGGAGCATCACATGCTTGAAACAATTTTGTTTACCCACAATTTTGAAAGGCTGCCAATAATTTTGTCCGGCCCATTTTTGGAGTTTTGTTTGACATTATGTCCAAATTGCTTTTTTTCCTCCCTTTTTTGTTGTGTTCCAATACACACAAAGGGAATAAACCTGTGTATAGCAAAACATGTGTTCCTGCAATACTTTTCTGTGAGAAATACTTGATTTTCTGGAAAAATTTCTGGGGTGCCAACAATTTCGGCCATGACTGTATGCATGCATAGATTTTGAATTATGATTAAATATCCAAGTGTTTTAAAAAATAAACACTGGAAATCTAATACTAATCCATCATCTTGTATTGTTTAGAATGTGATCATTTTAAGTACTCTTTCTTACCTGTCTGAATAACCTGGTGAGTTTCCTGGAAACATTACACCATTCATCCTGTTTAAACTGTTGGAATTATTTTTCCTACAAGAAATAAACGTGTTTTGAGATTTCTGCAATATGCAGGGTTTTTTTAAAAAAACACAACACAGTTTGGCTAAGAACAAATAGCTCCAGATTCCTAGAAGCTTTGTTTCTAGTCCCCCCACCCCTAAAATCTGTATAACTCTGCTCAATTATTAAAGAGAACCTGCTATGTTTAGTTTTTCCCAACAGTACTGAAACCGTGTACTGGGGAACAAAAAATCTTTGATTTTTTTACCGTCTAATATACATTCTTACCTCTAGTTCCTCCTTCCCTTTCTGAAAATATTCTATTAAAGACCATGGATAATATATAGGTAGTCCTTCTTCAAAGACTGCCACATATAGTGACTGTTCAGAACTGCAGTAGTGATGAAAAAATAACTACCGGTATGTGAGTAACCCTTGCATTTACAACCTTTGCAGGCCTGAAATAAGATCCTAAAACAGTCACGGTTTTCCTCAGTGACTGCTTTGCTTAATGACAAGAGTTGCCAATCCCGATTATAGACACTAGAAAAGGACTGCCTATAAACTCTTTTCATTTGTTAGTTCTCTACAACTTCCTTGTCAATTTATATTGAAACAAAGTATGTCTTATAACAAAGATGAAGTATCCCAGATTTTATACAGGTAGCCCTTGATGTAGGACCTCAACTGGGACAAGAAATGCCAGAAATGACTGAACCCTATTTTTTTGACATTTTTAATTGTGATCATTAAGCAGATCACGCAGTCATTAAGCAAACTGGAATGGGCGGGGGGAAGGTTGCCAAAGAGTGGTTAAAAAGTTGCAAATCGTGATGATGTGACTCTATCTGGATGCGTGCAGGCCTGGATGGGAAGGAACAGGCTCAGGCTGAACCCCTCCAAGAATGAGTGGCTGTGGATACCGGCATCTCGGATTGTCCAACATGTTCCATCTCTTTTGATGGGGGGAGAGTTATTGCCCCCCTCTTGAAAGGGCTCGCAACTTGGGTGTCCTCCTGGATTCACGGCTTAACTTGGAGGATCATCTGGCTGCTGTGACCGGGGGGCCTTCGCACAGGTTCGCCTGGTGAGCCAGTTGCGCCCCTTTTTGGACCGAGATGCCCTATGCACGGTCACCCACACCCTTGTCACTTCTCGCCTGGATTACTGCAATGCTCTCTAAATGGGGCTGCCCATGAAGTGCACCCAGAGGCTTCAGCTGGTGCAAAATGCGGCCGCGCAGGTGCTTATGGGAGTTTCTCGATACTCCTATGTTACACCACTCCTGCGTGAGCTGCACTGACTTCCGATTGTCCTCCGGGTGCAATTCAAGGTGCTGGTAATCACCTTTAAAGCCCTACATGGCTTAGGCCCAGGGTACTTGCGAGACCACCTGCTGCCATTATCAACCTCCCATCGCCCGGTTCGCTCCCACAGTCGGCCTCCTCAGGGTGCCGTCGGCCAGGCAATGCCGGCTGGCAACCCCCAGGGGGAGAGCCTTCTCTGTGGGCGCACCGACCCTCTGGAATGAACTGTCCCCAGAGCTGCGGATGGCCCCTGACCTTCGGTCCTTCTGCCGTGACCTGAAGACGTGGTTGTTCCAACAAGCGGGCCTGGACTGACTATAGTTTTAAATTTGGTTTTATTGGGTCAATTGTTATGTATTTACTTCATTGTTTAATTCTTTTTTAAACTTTGTATTTTATGTTTTTAACTTTTTATTGTTGTGAGTCCTTAGGGAGAAGGGCGGCATATAAATTTAATAAATAAATAAAACGCTATAACTACCGTCTCAGTCCCGTATCCAGGCCTGAAACCCAACTGAAAGATAACAATCCACTTCATCCAGGACCCTTTTCCAGCATAGGTGAGAAACAAGACCGAGATGTCTGCCAAACAGATTGACAGCTGTACTGAGGCGAAAGTTCTCTGTTGCTGCTAGCTCCCTACCAAACAGCAGCCAAAAATCACAAGAGGTCTCCCGTCATCCAAAATGTTAAATCTGAATCAAACCGCTCCTTCTCAGGGTGACATGCGCTCACGAAGCCCTCAGCGATACACACACCGAACCACTAGCCAACACTGCTGTTTGGTGATCCAGTGCTGCAGGCCATCTGCAGGAGCCCAGTTCTAGCCTGCAGCAGCTCCTTTTCAGCCACACACCTCACTGCTGGCCACTGGAAAACCAGCATTGCTGCCAAAGGCAGTATCTCTACGGCCACCTCCATGCAAAGCACAAATAATGCCTCCAAAAGAAGGCAGCTGTGCATCAGTTGTCAGAAACTGGCACCCAAGGCGGTCTCCTGCTTTTGATAAGACTATGGGGGACAAAGCAAGAACAGAGGTCTAGCATAGCTCTCTCCTTCCACAGCCCAAGCTGTGTTGGTTTATTTGCGAATGCTGAAGCTCTTCCCAGGAAAGTAGCAGATCAGGTAGTCTCCCATCTCCCACTGTACAAAACCAATCACCCCAAAAGCAAGTCCATCTTACTTTACCATTTATATGCTCTTCCCGCCATTTAAAAAGAGGCTAGTTTGTTGCTATCCTATTTCCTAATAAGCAAAACTGATCCCAGAGTACCTGTTAACAGGAAAGATTCTATATGCTGCTCCCCTCAATCCCAAGTACACCATCAATAACAAATGCACTGCAATCTCAACAAGGATACAATCTCATTTTTAAAATAAAGAGTAACGAAGGTCATACTCACTCTGAAGAAGGATATACACAGCTGACAACCATAACGTTCTGTGAGATAGGAGAAAAAAAAGAAAACTTCAAGACTTATGGGAAAAGTAAAAGCCTATTTTAGAAGTCAACAATTCATCTTGTAGTCCTACCTTGGTTGGTTGGTCCTTATTAGTGCCTGATTCACCAGCTTCTCAAGCTCTTTATATCACAGACATAAATATCTGTCTCCCAGACTTAAGCAATGTTACCTCCCAGTTCCCAGCCAATCTGAACCCATTTTACGATAGGGCATCGTCTTCCTCTGAGCCAGTTTGGTTAAGGCATGAGGCTGTAAACCAGAAGACCAGGGATTCTAGTCCTTCTTAGGCATGAAACCAGCTGGGTAACCTGGGCAAGTAATTCACTATGAACCCCATGAAGGTGGAAATGGAAAACCACTTCCGAAAACCCTTGCCAAGAAAATTGCCAAGTCCAGGCAGTTGCCAAGAGTCAACATTAACTCGAAGGCATGCACGTACACATTTGTCTTCCTCCACTTATTTGCAAATAATTCTTTTTCAGACTGCCTACTCTTTCCTAATTGATGGGGTAGTGGGGTTGGGGCAGTATTTATTTATTTATTTATTTATTTTATTTTAATCCCATTTATATCCCGCCCTTCTCCGAAGACTCAGGGCGGCTTACAATTTAAGCACAAACCAATGCGCTTAGCAATAGCCTTCATTCTATGTATATGCTTGCTTATTAGGGCTTTCGGCCCCCGCCAAGCGGCATTATGTATGGCCATCCTCACCCTTTGTGACCTTTTAGACTGGCTTTGGAAATTAGGGGTGGACAGCACTGTGTTGAAACGGTTCTCCTCCTTCCTCCAGGGTTGGTTCCAGTCTATGTTGATGGGAAGGGGGAGATCCAGATTGGAGGGAGGGAGAGGGAGATCCAGCCTATGGCCCTACTCTGTAAGGTACCCCAGGACTCAGTTCTTTCTCCTGTTCCACCTAACATCTACATGTGGCCACTTGGGGGAAGGTGATTTGACAGTTTGGGGGGAGCTATCATCAATATACTGATGATACCCAGCTTTATAACCCCACCCTGGGCTGCCTGATACCATGACATCCTATCTCAGTGCCTAGAGGCTATAATGGTCTGAATGGGTTGCAATGGCCTTCGACTCAATCCAAGCAAGACAAAATTACTTTTAGTGATTAGGGGTCCAGGTGAGCAGGTTTTCCTGGATGTGGTAGCACGGCCCCAGATTGACCTGGTGTGCAATATGAGGGTCCTCATGGCGCCTGTTAGAAGGCCAGATGGAAGTCATAGCCAGAAGTGCCTTTGTACAGCCTTGTGTTGTATACCAGTTGCACCCATTCCTGAATCAGCTTTGCTCACAGTCACTCTTCCCCTTGTGACTTCTTATCTGGACTACTGCAATGCACTCGATATGGGACTACCACTGAAGAGCATTTGGAAAGTTCATCAGGTGCATAGATAGTAATGGGGACCAGGTATTCAACATATGAAGCATCACTGTTTTGTGACCTGCATTGATTGCCAGTAGGCTTCCTGGTGCAATTCAAGATGCTGGTTATTACCTTTAAAGCCCTTCATGGCTTGCGGGCCAGATTCTCTAAAGGCCATCTTCTCCCAATTGTTTCTATCAGTTCTATCAGGCAGGTTGGACATGCTGCAGGTCCTGTCAGCCAATGGAACCATGAGACACGACCTCTCTGCCATAGCCCTGCCCTCTGGAATATTCTCCCTTCAAGTATCAGGAGGACCCTGACCATTTAGGCTTTCCACAAGGCCATGAGGACTCAGTTATGTACCAGATCCTGGGCCACTGAAGATGTTCAGAGTCCCGTTTCCTGGTTGTATTAACATCCACAGCAACAGTTTTACTAGTGCCATTTTGTATCATTTTAATTGTTTTTGTTTATAAGCCACCCCAGAGTCACTTGTTGAGATGGACAGCTATAGAAATCAAATCAATCAATGAATAAATAAAATCATGCCAGATCAATCTCCCATAGGACTGTGTACATGGGAAGAGTTAGCATCAGTAAATGCATCTCATCAAAGTCAAATAAATGCAAATCAAATACAATAAATATTGATTTGCCTACTATAGAAGAATGGACTTTAAAAGTTTCGAACCTGGCAGAAATGGCAAAAATCTCAGCATATTTGAAAGATCATTCGCACCCAAGATATATTTTGGAATGGAGAAGATGGATTGATTATATCCAGAATAAATATGGGACTAAAAAGTTTCATTTAGCATTTGAATAAATGTTAGATTTATAAGATTTGTTATTATTTAGTTATTTTTAAGGAGAGTTAAAGTGCGATAGGATTTAAAGTGTTATTATAGTTTGTTAGCATATTATAGTTTAAGACTGTTAGGGTTAATACCCTGTATTTGCTTTGGGAAGTCGGGGGGGGGGGAGAGGGAGGGATGGGTTTTTATGTTTAAAATGTATTTGTAAAACTCTTTAATAAAAAATAAATAAATAAATAAATATAATCTCATTAAACAACAACTGAAAACTGCTGATATACAACTGGAGTAGAATTGCTGTTTATACTATATAACAATTCTAAAAATTAATTAAAAGACAAAATTGTTAATTCTATTAATTCTGTTAAAAAGATTAAACAAATTTAAATAGCTACAATTTTAGTTCAAGAACAAGAACAATTCACTATTACCTTTTCAACTCCTCTGAGAAATTTGTCTGTTCCTGTGTAATTCCGCCTAGGATCTGTTAGCAGCTCACAAAGTCGCTGAATAGTAAATGGGATACTAAAACAAATTGAAACAAGCTAATTTTCACTTTGAATGCATACTGAATGAGAGGCAATGAATAAATCTGTTCAGTTGGTACATTTTTAAATCTATAACCCTTCATGTACCACTTGTTCGTTTACTGCCCCTAAAACTGTATTATATTAAGTAAACAGTAGGGGGAGCTGCAAGATTGCAGAAATATGTGCTTGCCTTCAATGTGTCCTATGATGGCTAAAGAGTTCCAAAACATTCACTTAATTATTATCATTCATTGGATAATACAAAATATTAATAAAGGGTTCACTAAACAAAGAATCTCATGGTTTCAAATATGTGTGCTATAAAGGATTCTGAATTCCTTCCTAGGAAGCGATACAAATTTACTCATTAAAAATATGCTTTCATACAATAAAATAATATAGAATAACTGCTTCTTTTTCAAATGGAAATGAATCCTCATCTATTTAAAAATTAGGACATCAACTGTAACTATTTTCAGTGAATGATTAATATACTAATAATAGAGCAGAGTAGGCTGTTTGAAGACTTGGGAGCATCATGATAGGCTGCATACTGTAAATGTCGGAACTATGTGATTTTAAACGTTGGTTAAACAAAAATAACTTTCCATTTTAAACAACCTCCTTATTCATACCTTTGTTCAGTTCAGCAGAGGCATCTCTTATCTACTCAACATTTTAAACCTTTTTTTACAGCATTTCAGTGCTTAAAACATCTTCACCAAGTGTCAATCGTTCGTAAATACAAACTCTATCCCTACCAAATAATATAATAGACAGATCCTATTCTCTGGAAAACTGAATACAACCTAACATACATACATACATAGAATTTCTATACAGATTAATTCCTCACATGTTCTGAATTTTGTAACAGAAGTATTCCTTCTGTTAGGGCCATTCATTGATCAGAAAAGATTCTGATTCTGCAAACGATTAGGGAATGAAGAAATCAGCTTTATTCTGATCTTAATTTCCTAATAATTCCCTATCTCAGGAACCCAATTTGGAAATCCATTGCAACAGTAGTTCTCAACCTTTTCTTCACCACAGACCCCCTTTAAATACCTTATGTGGCCAAGGACCATGAAGACTTAATTCAAGATTTAAATCATAACATTTCTTCAAGCCTTCACGGACCTCCTCTGACATTGCAGCCCCCAGGGGTCTGCAGACCATAGGTTGAGAACCACTGCATTACAATATTTCCTTCGTTGCACCTCCATAATTAAGTTACTCATTATTCCAACTGCAATTCTAAACAGGATTAGAATCCACATTTTAAGTATGATTTCAAATAATGGAAAACATCTTGTCTAATTAAAAAAGCAGCTTGCAAAGTTAGCCAAAAGCAACTTAATAGTCAATATTTTTATCAAAGAAAGTTGGAAATTACTGCTTTTTAAAAAACTTTCCCCTCTTTTTGTCTGAACTTCCCCATTTTGCTTTTTCATTGTCACTCCCTTTTTAAAATTCTTTTTTTTTTTGCTTTTTTGTGTATATTTTTTGAAACTTACGACAATTTTGGAAAAAAGCCAAGGAAACAAGATGTATGACTTGTTACGGGTACAGGTATGTAGGTCTTGGCGTATTCGGGTCTTTTCCCGAATACTATCAATCTTACACGGGGAAAGACCCGAATACACCAAGACATACACACACACACACACACACACACACACACACACACGTAAATGTTTTTTTTTGGGATTGCTAACAAAGAATTAAAGGGAGACTGATATAGCTATTTCAAACTTATTTGTTCTCATCAGTCAGCCACACCCTTCTGAGATTCGAACCTGGGTGTGGCTGACTGATGAGAACAAATACCGTATATACTTGAGTATAAGCCGACTCGAGTATAAGCCGAGACCCCCAATTTCACCCCCAAAAACTGGAAAAAGTTATTGACTCGAGTATAAGCCGATCCGCCGTTCTGCAAGCCTCCGCCGCTGGCGGAGGCTGGATCCGCGCTCTGCAAGCCTCTGCCGCCAGCAGAGGCTCGATCCGCCATTTTGCAAGCCTGAATACACAGGAATACCCTGTGTGGCCGCGGCTCTCGGGGAAGCCCTGGCTGTCCGCTTCCTCGCTCCACGCTGCCATTCGGGGCCCGCGCGTTCCCCGGGCAAATCGCGGCGCCCAGCAGGCGAGGAAACACGCCCGCTCCAGTCGCCCCCCCTTCCCTCAGGAGACGCGAAGCAAGTGACCGCCCGGAGCTTACCGAGGACTTGCGCGCGGCCGAGGCTTCGGTGCTTCCAGGATCGCGTGCACCTCTCCCAAGCCGCCGCCGTCCGGAGACCTGCCGACGTTTGGGGAGGTTTGGGGAGGCGTGCACCTCCCCAAACCTCCCCAAACATCGGCAGGTCTCCGGACCTCCGCGCCCTGCCTGCCTGCTTCTTTCCGCTGCGGAAAGAAGCAGGCAGGCAGGGCGCGGAAGTCCGGAGACCTGCCGACGTTTGGGGAGGTTTGGGGAGGCGCGCACCTCCCCAAACTTCGGCAGGTCTCCGGACGGCGGTGGCTTGGGAGAAGTGCGCGCGATCCCGGAAGCACCAAAGCCTCGGCCGCGCACAAGTCCTCGGTAAGTTTTTTTGTTGACTGGAGTATAAGCCGAAGTGGAATTTTTCAGCCCAAAAAGTGGGCTGAAAAATTCGGCTTATACTCAAGTATATACGGTAAGTTTGAAATAGCTATATGAGTCTCCCTTTAATTCTTTGTTAGCAATCCAAAAAAAAGTACACAAATATAAGCTGTCACTGTGTGACTACAGCCTGTTGATGGCCTTGGGTTAGGCTGAAACAGGAAATAAGATTTGCCCCGTGTTTGGGGCCTAGCAAGGTATTCTAAATACTTACAAACACTTTATATATCTATATCTATATATCTATATATCTATATATCTATATCTATATATCTATATATCTATATCTATATCTATCTATATATATATATATACACACACACACACATATATATACACACATACATATACATATGTGTGTGTGTGTATGTATATGTGTGTGTGTGTGTATATATATATGTATATGTATATATGTATGTGTGTGTGTGTATATATATATAGAGAGAGAGAGAGAGAAAGAGAGAGAGAAAGAGAGAGAGGGGTAGGTCTTGGTGTATTCGGGTCTTTTATATACGTATACATATACATATACATACATACATACATACATATATATATATATATATATATATATATATATATATATATATATATATATATATATATATATATATATATATATATATATATATATATAAATCTTAAAGAATTGTTAAAAAATTAGAATGCAATTTCAGAAACAAAAGAAAAGAAAATCACAATGAAAACTATCAATGGGCACACCATCAATCTATTCTACAGCTTGGAGAGAAAAACCAAGTTTTTAAAGAACTAAAAACGTTCAGGGTCTGATCTACACTGCTGTATCTGATATAAATAGAAGCTTAAAATAACACTAGAATTTAGAAGTACAACAGCTTCTTGTATAATCTGAGCTAAGAAAAAAGTGAAATTTGTAGAAAAGTACAATTCAAGATGTTTGCATTAAGAGTTAGACCTTTGTCAACAAACATTTATTAATACCCATTATTCACGTTGCAGATATGACAGAAAATCAATACAATATGAAGATCAGAACAGAATCTTGAATTTGATGACAAATCAAGCGACATAAATAATGAAGTTACTGATATAATTCTACATACCCATTAAAGCCAGTAACTATTTTCAGAATTCGTTCTTTCATCTCCTCAAAGGGAATATATTCCACATTAGGGTTAGGAGGGCCTCTTGGCTCAGGAGCAGAAGTTCTGAAGTCATCCATCACTTTCTCCAATTTGAAAATAAAATATCCTTTGAATTGTGACCACTGAATCCTAAAAAAAGAAATATACAATATGTACTAAACATTAAAAATCAAATGTTAAACATATTTAGATCAACAAAATAAAGCAAGTTTAGCATTTTTTGTTTTTCAGGAAAGCAAGGGAAAAAAGTGAGTAAATGCAAAAATATGCTGTTCTTTAAAGCCAAAGTGAATAGTCCTTGACCTATGAACATTTGTTCAGTTACAATTCAAAATTATGATGGCCCTGAATTGGTGGTTACAACTGATCCTCTAGAGTTCTGGCTGTCAAGCACTTTTGTAGCCAATGTGATCAACATCTGGACACTTGTTAACTGGTTTGTACTTACAACCAGTTGCAGTACCCCATGATCACCATTTGAAGCCTTCCCTGCTGACTTCCCAGGAAAATGAATGGGGAAGCAGGGAAGATTTTAAGTTGCTGGGTTAATTCTCCCCGATTCATACACCCTCACCCCAGCTCCTCTGTGCTTATGCCTTGCCAGCCACTTGCTCATCCCTTTGCACCCTCCCCATCCCTCACTATGCCTTGCACCTTCCCAACCCATGCTGTCTCTCATGTACCCCCCCTAGACTCTCCTCAATCTGCTCTCTCTCAAACTCCCCCTCACACCTTTGGGCATGCTCCCTGACCCGTGCCTCTTGTGAGCCCCTTGTACCTTTCCTGCATCCCTTACACCCTCCCCCACCTTGCAGGAATCATCTACCTGCCTGCTGGCCTGGGACTTAAAATTTCCTCCAGCTTCCCCACTGACTTTGGTTGTGGGAAACCAGTAGAAAATTACCTTGCCTAACGCTGTAGGATTCGGTTAATGATGGCAATCTGGACTGCAGGGAGTGCCATCACTAAGCGATACAGCTGCACTTTACAACTGCATCCCTTAAAAATGGAAAACCCAGTCTCAACTGCTAATAAGACGGGCTGAACTTTAAAAAAATGCTTTTAATGATCATGTAGTCCCAGATGTAACTTTTGATTAAGGACTTAAGCTTACTTTAATGTTAATAATTAATTCTGTAAATATCAGCAATTTAACACGAATTGCTACAGCCACTGTATTTGCCGTCAATGTAATTTATTTTTCCCTATTTAGAAATACTAATCAAAATGATAATATTAAAAAGCATACATTCTGGGCTTTTATAATAAAGTATTTTGGTTTGTATCCAGACTTAATGTCAACAGAAATCAGTGGGATATATTTTAAGTAAATCTTACATTAAAATCTAAACCTAGTTTGAAGAGAACGCTGATTTAGTTGTTTCATCAACAAGATTTATTTCAGAGGAATGTTGAAGAACTACCAAGAAACAAGAAAAAGGGCCATTATAGTTGTTACATAAATGTATTTCATAAAACAAATGAAGCATTAACCTACGACCTGGTCCCTTAGAAACAAATTCACTGTTCATAATCAGACAGAGAGAATGCATTGTTGAAAGGTGTAAACTGTTTTATCACATACTAATAGCTATGAACTTTGTTAAGAATTATGTCTATTGTCCTTGGATGGTGCAAATGGTCATTCTTCTTTCTGGCGTTAAGCTAACATGAGCAAAATACAGTTCTTAAGCTACAAGTTTCAATAGACTTCAGTACTGCTGACCTACGTTGGCTGAAGCTAATTGGGAGTTACAGTTCAGCAACATCCAGACTACACATTGCCTCTTCTCTCCTCTCCCCTCTTTTCTCCCCTCTTTTACCAATTCTCAGAGACTGCCTGGAGAAGTCTCTTGCAGTTTTCTTGGCAGGGTTTTTCAGAAGTAGTTTACTATTTTCAGAAGTAGTTTACTATTAAGAGCTGTGGTGGTGCAGTGGTTAGAATGCAATAGTGCAGGCTACTTCTGCTGGCTGCCAGCACACGGTTGACTCAGCCTTCCATTCTTCTGAGGTCAATAAAATGAGGAGGATCCAGATTGCTGGGGAAAATATGCTGACTCTGTAAACTGCTTAGAAAGGGCTGTCAAGTACTGTGAAGCGGTATATAAATCTAAGTGCTATTGCTATTGCCTCCTTCCTAGGCTGACAGTGATTGGTTCTAGCCTGATGCTTTAACCACTACACTACAGAGACATGACTTTCTAAACTCTCCAAAGTTTGAAAAAAAAGTCTGGTTATGTCACTTGGTATTTGACATTTATGTTTGGTTAATATACTGGTAATGTTTGTATTTATTTCAACTTTTTATGCAAACATTTGAAATGATTCTCTGTGGGGTACTCAGCAGCATAACAAATGACACTAGACTCTTATGAGTGTGTGCATGTTTGTACCTAATATTGAAAAAAGCTCACAGAGCAAAACTAAACTACAAGAAAAAAAACCTGAATAATCTGTAGTAAGCACGTAAGGTGGACAACAAAAATAACAACTGGTCTCAACATATGTGGCCGTGTTAAAGTCACAGTTGCAAATCCCCAAATGATAAAAAGTACACTTCACCATCTACATCAGCTCTAATAGATCTTACCAGTTGTAGTAATTTGATTGCAAAACTATTTTCCCTGTAGGCCATTTTCGCAAAAAACTTGATTCTGCCTATTGATGTTTTTATTCTTTGTGTTACCATGGCTTCACCACAACAGTACTGCAACAAGACTCTCAAAGGAATGTACAGAATTACAGTACAGTAGTTTATTTAGCAACTGGAAGTTTTATTAATATAAGGTCAGATTCCTGTATAGCAAATTTATTTTTCAAAGGTATCTCTTAAATTCCTGATATTATTCATATAGAATATTAAATTTCAGTATCCTTGGAATGAGCAGAGCACATCTACCAGTGCTTAGCTGATTAAAAAATAAAAGTTAAAAGAAAGAATATCAATGTAGCCTCTTCTGCCAAGTTGGTTCTCAAGGTAAATTGCACAATTTAAAAGAATCTCTATTCACCTTTCCCCAATCAGATATTCACGTGCTACAGAAGTGCCACTTTTGTACAATCTGTATTTTTCAGCCTAATTTGAATAAGACAAGGTTGCATAATCACAATCTTGGTAAATACGAAATAATCTGCATTAATAATTTAATTTCCTCAGAGGAATATTGCAGAATACATAATTTAGTGTTATCTTTGGTTTACATTCTAACCAAGAAAGGAAATTCAGACAACGTACATTTTCCTAGAACAGGTTCTTACTGAACTCACAGGGATTACTGCTTAGTAAATGAATGCTAGAATGAGTGCATTCACAGGAAATTATTTACTGTTATCAGTAGTATCTTTAATCTAAAGAAAGTGCACAGCAGCTTGGATCTAGGAAACCTCAACTGAATATAATTTACTCGGTCCCTGAAAAGCTTTTGAAAAGTCACTTTTGTCTCATTGTATGTCTGACACTGTAACAACAGTTTGCAACTTTTCAAAAGTCAGAAAGAATGTTACCCACTAACAAAGCAACCTTATATAAGGAGATTTTTGTTATATATATAGTTCATGAATTGATTCATGGATAAACTATCAATGAGTACTATTAATGATAAGCAAAAAGTGTGTAGTCACTCACGTGTAGCTTTATGAAATGGTATCACGTATAATCAGTAGACTCAGCTATCTCCACACACAAGCAACTGTTTAATCAGAATTCCCCATCTAGCGCTACATGGTCAATGCTTTATGTCAGAAATAGAATTAACCCAAGAAAGCAATGTGATTGATGAAATCAAATACATGACCCCATGTTATTCTCCTAATGTACTAATAAAGCTAAGTGGGTGAACAGCCCAGTTCAGAAGATTTATCATAAACAAATCTAACTGAAGTTTCCCATTCACTTTAGTAAAAGCTTTACCCATACAACCCCCCCCCCCAAAAAAAAAACATGAGGAGGGGAATCCATTAAAGGAAAGAATTGTCCCTCAGCAAAGAGTTCCTTAACTATTTTTTCCAGGGAAAACGTAGGGTATGTTTAAAATTGTACATTATCTTCTTCTAACACAATTATATCTAACACCTTTATGTTATTTAATCAGCTTTATAAACTAATCCAACAAGTCATCTATCTTAGTGATCAGTCCGAACTAAGAGAGACAGTTATATGAGGGAAGAAATTAGACATTCTCTTGAATGCTCACCCAAGTTCAAATGCTAAAAAAATAATAATAAAAAAATCAATCTAATTTCATCCATAGTTACAGGTAGTCCTTGTGTTACAATGGCAATTGGGAGCGGAATTTCTGTCGCCAAGTGATGCTATCATAAAGTATTATGTCACATGACCACATCCCTTAGCAACGGCAACCATGGCAGTCTCAGTTGCTACCATTACCCCAGGACTGTGCAGGTCATTTAAGTCATATGATTGCAACGGGGGAAAGAGGCTGGAGTGCCAGGCAAGCAGAAAGCTACCAGAGATGGGAGGGGGGGAATGCTGCCGGCAGGCATAAGAAAAAGCAGTAGGGATGGGAATAACCTGTAGTTTCCCCGCTGGCTTCCCTCTTGACTTTGCCTGTGGGAAGCTGGCAGGGAAAAGTTGCAAGTGGTGATCACATGTCTGTAAGGCACGGCAACTGTCGTTAATTGTGAACCGGGTTGCCAAGCATTTGAATCACGATCACGTGACCAGAGGGAAACTGGTGGGTGCTGTTATAGCCGTTAACTATCTGTAAAGAAAATATTTCTTCAATGCCGGTTCCCTGGGTCCAAACTGCACCTAAAAACTGGCAAACGGAGAAGGAAAGTGACCATGTGATAGACCAAGCAAATCTTTCTAAATAACAATGTAATTAGCTCACAAATAATGTGTTTTAAACTGATATTAATCAGTTTAAACAGTTTTATTACTTATCCTGCTTATTGAAAGATTGGTTGCTAAACTTACTTGGCAAAGAACAAAGTGTTCTATACGGTACACACTTCTCTATTAAAAGAAGAAACAACCTCGCAATTACAGCATCCAGAGTTCTAGGACACAGTGCACAAAACATATTTGCTCTTGGTCTGAATTAAATGGTTAAAGTAACTTTCAGAACACCAACTGGTTTAGATAGTTAAATGACAATACATGTAATGCCTGCCACAGTATTTTATTTGAACAGATCAAGCCTTAATTGCCATCAGTGACCAATGCAAGTATTTTATTTGAAAACCAATCTTCATTAAAGGAAATTTCTGTTCTGAAAAAAACACCACTAAATGCATTATCAAAAAGAAATCACTGCTATTTTGGAACTAGAAATCAAGCTGGAACATAGATGCTGACTACTAAAACTACTGCTAAGCTTGTAAGCCGCCCTGAGTCTTCGGAGAAGGGCGGGATATAAATGGAATTAAAATAAATAAAATAAAAATAAAACAAAAGTTAAAAAAAATCTAAGAAAAAAAGGGTGACAAAGAATGATAAATGATTGGATAAAATAAATGGATGGCTATTAATCTGTTTTTTATATTATGAATTTTCTTTCAATTCAAGACAAATTACGATATTATGTGGACCAGTTTTTCATTCAGGTTAAAAAGATTTCACATACATCAGCTTAACTGCACTGCAGAACCCAGCCAAATACAGTAATAAACATCAGTTGTGTCTCCATTTCATTACAACCATTTAAGCCACTCAATCTTGAATAGGCATACCAATCTTAAGACAATTGGAGGTAGACCTCGAGTTATGACCATAACTGACCCTGGCAACTTTGGTCATAAAGCAGGTTGTGTGATCGAACTCATTGTTGCAATGATTGTGAATTAAAGGCAGCAGTTGTTAGACAAACCCATTGTTCACTACCGGCTGATTTTTGCTGAAACTAGAAGTGAACCCTGGCTCGCTACAAAAACATCATAAATAGCAGTCAAATGATCGTGGGGTGTGCTTTTGCCAAACACCGAAAATTGGCCATGTGACTATTGGGAGGGTGACACTGGAACTTCAAAACCAGTCATAAGTAGCTTCTATGGGGATCTGCTGTAATTTCAGATGGTCACTAAGTGACCAGTCATAAGTCAAGTGCATATTAGTTCTATTTACCTTTCAGCCAGAATATTACTGAGGTCTGTAATAAGACTGGGAATTTTCATCACTTCTGAGAAAGGAATGATCTTTATTTTTTAAACTATGTTCAGCCTTCTTCAGGAATACACCAGAATTTTCATGTATTTCAAATATGTGGTTCATTAAGTGCACATGAGGTATCTCAGGGTGGGGAAAGCCATTGGGGAGGGGGCTAGTGATGGAACAGGCCACCTGCTTCAGACCACCCAAGGCCTCCCCTGATCCACTGAGATATCTCATGCTCCCCAAAATTGCTTCTCCCCTCTCATCCTGCTGCACTGGGTCACTTACCTGGCAAAGATCTAGGAAGCTGTCTCCTTTCCAGACTCTCTGCTGCACAAGTTTAAGGCGCCCAGAAGCTTCCAGTCTCCCCGCAAAATGTTTGCAAAGCTGACAGGAAGCTTTGGATCAGCAAAATCACCGCCTCAAAGCATCTGACCAGCTTGCAAACACTTTGGGCTCTGAGACTGGAACCTTCTGGGCGGTGTGATCTCGCGGGACTTCAGGCTTCCAGTCTCTGCGCAAAATGTACTTAAGGAAGGGCCTTTGCTACCAAGAACGGATCCCCGGACTGAAGCATGCGTCGCTCCCGGGCCTCCGTTCTTGGCGGCAAAGGCCTTGAGGGAAGGCCTTTGCTGACAAGAACAGAGGCCGGGAGCGACACACACTACAATCCGGGGATCCGTTCTTGGCAGCAAAGGCTTTTTGCAAAGATGGCAAAAGGCTTTGCAAAGAGAGGAAAGGCTTTAATGTTTCAGGACTTCCCTCCATTACAAAGCCTTTTGCTGCGGATCTCGTCCAAGCCTTTGTTTGCAAAGAACAGAGGCATAAAGTACCGTGAGATCACACAAGATCAGTACCATGAGATCTTGCACTACTGATCTCGCATGATCTTGAAGTACTTTAGGCCTCCATTCTCTGCGAACGCACCAAAGCCTGAAACAACGAAACAGGCCAAGAAACTAAGACTCTCTAGATTTTCGCAAGGTGAGTATCCACAGGACTAGTGCCTATGGCAACCCAGCCGAGGGGAGAAGGAATAGCCAGGGTGAATGTTGCAATGACTCTGCGGTCATTTGTAAGGGTGAGCAACTGCTGTGGTGCTGCAACACTGGTAATTTTGGGACTTGTTCATAAACACTGGGAGGGGGACTTATCGAACATTCGCTAAGGGAACATTTGTAGCTCGGGAATTACCTGTATCTAGTCCAATAAAACTGAAAGTTGACTCTTATTCTGAGATTACATGTGAAATCTTCTACAGACATAGCATTTTACCAGAGCCCCTACACAAAGAGCTGGTTTTGAAGAATAATATAGTATTTTAGCATATGGAAATGGAAATACCTTTTTTATGTACAGTGTATGGAAATATTTTTATGTAGTGACATGTAAATACGGCATCATAAAGTGGTACACAATCCATACACACTTTTATCAATTTGAGGCAAATTTTGTGAACCCTGCTAATGCTAAAACTTACAATGTGATGTAAGTTTCTTATAAATTGTCTTTATAAGTAAAAAGATTCAGGTTAAGCAACACACACAACATGTGTTTGCCAAACAATTAGACCAATTCTACATTAAACAGTTCAGCAACAAGCCTTTTAATTTTCCCATACTAATAGATATAATACTGTCTGTAAAATAATGATTTCCTCTTTGATGTTTAGAGAAAAACAAAGACCTTTTGAAGTGGAGCTGCTGACCAAATCTTATCAAACTATTTTTCAAACAAGAGATTATCTGGATTTTTCCACTAATGGGCAATAATTAATTTTGTTGTTAAAAGTACAGTGGTACCTTGGTACCACTCAATTGCTTTAAAACTCATTGAATTTAGTACTCAAAAAATTTTGTCCTGGTACTTATTGCTTGTCTGGTACTTGACACACAAGCTGGAACTTGTTGGTGTTGGCTGTCTTTTTGACTCACTACATTATTCCTTATGGGAAAAATTTGTTCAGTATTCATTGTTTTTGATAGTCACTGCATCTCCCAGAATCAATTGATGATGAGTACCAAGGTACTACTTACATGCTATCAGAACTATATAGAAAGGGAACACTATTTTAAAGAAAACTGAACACACATTTTAAAAAATAATTCTAAGAAAACATTCAGGACAGACCTCTGAAGAGTTTGTACACATTATTGTAACGAAGAATCATTGCTAATTTCTATATTCTACATTTGTAACAATTATAAAATATCACTTTTGTTAAAATATATTATTTATTGTTAATATTTATCTCCTAATCATTCAGTATATGTTTCTCCTGTCAAATACATTCCTACATACTTTTTTAAATATAAGATTAATATTTCATTTGGAGATTCTTAATTCACATAAAACGCAAACACACATTTTTATAATAGTTCCATTAATGCTGCTTATTTTTAATATTTGTTTGGTTATTTGCAGTAATTCAGAAAATAAATTCCTAAATTTTCATCTACAATAAGAGTCTATAGATAAAAAAATTAAAAGTAGATATGCTTTTTCAAAAGCCAAAATAGCTAGGTATCAATAAAAATCCTAAGACAAACAAACCAAAGAAAGTTTCTCATTAAGTCACATATTCACTAAGTAATTAAGTTACAGAACAGCAATATACAATTTATTACAATATATCTTTTCAAAAACTATTACATATACCAAAATAACGTGACCATGGGCCCTACATTTTCAAATTCCACATTACAAGGTTGACAGGGGGAAAAAAGTACGTGTTTAGGCTAATAAAGCCAGTAGTTATATGCCAACTATTGATTTTGTTTTAATATATAATAGGAAAAAAATCAAAACTTTTTATTACCAAACATTTTGACTGAAAGAACAGTAACATGTCAAGACAACTTTTTTTAAAAAAAAATAGCATCACAACGTAAAGAATATTTTTTTTCCTTTTAAGATAGAGGGATACTATGGCAAGAAGAAAATCCACTGAAATAAACAGATACCCTTGCTGAAACAATTCTTTCACTATGAATTAGGAACAAGAATATGAGTACCATTTATACACACTGGAAATCTTTCCCCTCTCTAGTAAATAACGAATTAACAAGAAAGTCAGAGAAGTAGTATTTTTTTCAGAGAATTAAGACAAAGAAAATCCAGTTTGCAGTTTGATTGTTTAAGTTCTTATAATAAATTTGCAAGTTAAAGGTCCCAGATTCACCAGAAAAAAGTATATTACATTAATACATTACTGTAAACCCTGGAAATTCACTATCAGTCCAGATGGTAAACATGATTGACTTAGATGAACCCACAGAATCACATCTTCCTTATTATTTTGAACTGCTCAACAAATCCCTATGCTTACTTTCTGCTTGTTCCTGGATCTAAATACTTCCTACTCTTACCTTCAGAATGTGCCATAGTTATGTCTTCTGCTCTTATAAATACTACATTGCTATTTGTGTTGTCTCTTATCTCTTCAGTTCAAATCTTTACTTGTATTTTCCATGAAGCATTTAGCATATCACTCTCCATTTCCTATTAAACCATAGTATGAGAAACTGCAATAAACTTTTCATTCTCCACTGCATCTCACTTTCTTTCTCAATGGATTCCCCACTGCATCTCACTTACTTGCTAATACTTTGTAAAGTGCTTTGTAAAAATATAACGTTGTATTAACAATACATGGACTAATAAAACAGCTCTAAAATAAAGCATATATATTCTGTCAGACACAAATTGTATGATCTCAACAGAATTTCATTTTTTTCTCCATAAAACAGGCAGTTTGGTGAGTTTGCCCTTACCCCAATCTATAGCCAATGAAGCCAGACTGAAGCTATATTTTTTGCTTCTCTGTTATTCTTCATTATCCATATATTATAAAATGGGAGCCACCCATAGTCTCAGTCACAAGTTCTTCAAAATGATATGGTAAATATGGTACCAGGTTAAAAGGATGTAAATCATTGCATAGTATGCTATAACATTTTGGAAGGTTTATTATAAGAAACCATTATAAAAATAGCCACTTCCAAGGTGTGTAACATTACAATAAATAATCATTAAAATGATTCTGGGAAAGCTGGAAGATCAAAATGGGCTTTCTTCACTGCCGATAATTAAAAGGCTAGCAACTCAAACTTTGGGTTTCAATTGGACACATTTATATAATGCTATCAAACCAGAACTTACATAAAACTTCTGTTTTTACTCTTTTCTTACCCTTATGTAGGAAAACTAGCATTTTATACTAGCTAGTGTGTTAAGGAATTTATTGTGCAGAGGTCTCCTTGTGCTACCAAAGAGTTTGCACAGACAAGGAAGGGTACTGAGAGCAGTAAAAGTCACACACAGAAATACACTGAGTTCTAAAAGCAAAAAGTATTTTACTTTGAGGTGGTGTAAGAACAAAAATGCACAGTCAAAAATAAACAGTCCAAGTAGCAATCCAAAATACAAAGTCTTCTTACCGGTCCAGAGGTCAATACACAGTTCAGGTTACAACAGTAGTAAACCAACAGCAGAGCAAAAACAGTAATAGTAGAGATCAGTGAATTCAGAGAGAGAGAGAAGCTACGTTCCTAGCTTCCTCTTATGGCCATGAGAACACTTACACACCCATTGGCCAATTAACTTCTTAAAGCCATAGCATTATGGTTAATATATTTTCAACCCAACATTGTAGGCTAACACCATATGCCTAACATTCTCCCCTTTGGGTAGAATAATATATAACTCTTACAATCTTATGCACATTCTTTCACAATTAGCATTGTGTTTCACAGCACTTTGTACCTTCGTAAAATGGTCTGCAATATTTACATCAGATGAACAATACTCTAGCTGTATTAATTTATCCTTGACACATTGTCTGACATTTAAATAACGAAGATCAGTATGTTTAGATCTTGTTCTTACTGCAGCATTATTAGCCATCTTTATCGCAGCTTGATTGTCCTCATACACAATAAATGGATCATTTACATTTAAACCCATATCTAACAATAATTGTTTGTACACTAGCAGTTCTGTACATAACACTGATAAACATGAAAATTCAGCCTCCATTGTAGATAAGCTTATGTGTTTTTGTCTAATGGACTTCCATCCAATCAAAGAATCACCCAACATTACAGCCAACCCTGAGGTAGATTTACGACTGTTTGAATCAGAGGCAAAACTCGCATCTGCATATGCAGTAAGGATTAACTCACGATTTGGCTCTAGATATAACGAGTAGTGAATAGTTTGCTTCAAATACCTTAATACTCGTTTAGCTGATTGCCAGTGTCTAACAGTAGGATTATTGTTGTACCTAGCTAATTGATTTACACAGTAAGAAATATCAGGTCTAGTCCAATTACTCAGATACATAAGACTTCCTATCAAAGATTGGTACATAGTCTTATCAAATACAGGACTCTCAACATTAGTGTCCTTAAAATCCATAGCCATCGGAGTTTTTGCTGGTTTACACATTTCCATATTGTATCTCTTTAATAACTGAGATATTTTACTGGCTTGCGACACCTTAAAACCCCTATTTGTTTTCACAATATCTAACCCCAAATAGTGGCTTATTTCTCCAAGATTTCTAATTGTGAATTTATTTTGCAATCTTGAAATGATAGTTTGTGCTTCTAACTGAGTTTTTGTTATTATTGCAATATCATCTGTGAATAATAAGAGAAAAGATAATGCTCCGTTGTGTTCTCTTCTAAACAAACAAGGATCAGCATTACTGGCTACAAAACCTAATGCACTTAACTCATTAACTAAACATGTATTACACTCATAGCCTGATTGTTTCAATCCATAGAGGCTTTTCTTTAATTCCCAACAATCATGGTCTCTATCATTGGTCAATCCTGGTGGTATTCTTAAATAAATAGTATGTTGCAATGGAGCATGTAGATATGCAGTTTCAACATCTACATGGGTAACCATATATTGGTTTTTAGCCGCCCATACTAAAGCTGCTCTTAAAGTAGTTGCCCTTAGACTGGGTGCAAACACTTCGTCATAATCCTCAGTAGTTTGGGCAAAACCTTGTGCAACCAAACGTGCCTTATGGGTTATAGTTCCATCTACTCCCTTCTTTATTTTATATATCCATTTACAACCTATAGCTTGCTCACCAGGTGGCAGTTTTGCTTTCTGATAAACCTTAAGATTCTGCAAAGACTTCAACTCCCTGTTCATTGCAGCTTTCCATGATGCTTGTTCTTTTTCAGGATACATCCTGATCTCATCATAGTTAGATGGCTCTACACTAACTTGACATATTACACTTGCTTCATAGCGATCAGGTGGACGTCTGATACGCATTGAACGCCAGGGAATTACAGGGCTTTGAGTTTCTGTCTCCTTTCCTTCCTCTGATTCATTTATTATCTCCCCTATCTCTTTTTCATCTTTTATATTTACAGGAGATGTATTATCATTACTAGTTACGTTATCAGAGGAGTCCTCAAACACTAGAGGATCAGTATTAACAGTTTCTTGCTCTAACCTATCCCAACCAACGTGCTCAAGGAATTTTGCACTAGCACTGTTATATACATTAGTTGTGCCTCGTTCCCAGAAACGATAGGATCTGTGGTTAGCTTCGTAACCTACGAAGTATAAGTGCCTAGCCCTATGTTGGCCTTTACTCCTGAGTTGTGCAGGAATGTGGACCCAAGCTGGGGTACCAAACGTGTGCAGGTAATCAAGGTTTGGTCTTCTACCATGCCATATAGTATATGGTATTTTACCAGTAGAAGTATTAACAACTATATTCAGAACATGGTTTGCACATTTTGCTGCCTCCCCCCACAGTCTATCTGTTAAGCCAGAATCTCTTAACATAGTTCTCATCATGGCTTGTAACGTTTGCCCACGTCTCTCAACAAAAGCATTATGTTGAGGCCTATATGGGGCTGAACGTTTATGCTCAATACCAGCTGATTGTAGCATATCAACAAAACACTTATTTGTAAATTCAGTACCATTATCAGTAATTATGCACTGAACCTTTCTCTTTGTTTTTCTCTCCACGAACTTCAGCCAGTTTGCAAATTGTTGGAAAGTATCTGCCTTTGACTTAAGCAGATAACAAAAACCATATCTAGAGTAGTGGTCCAATATACTTAAAATATAACATGACCCTCCTAAACTTGGTTTCATGGGTCCAATTAAATCAGCAAACACAACTTCCAAAGGTACAGTTGTTTTGAAGCTGTTTATCCTGTTTGCCGGACTTGCCTTACTCTTTTCCTGATTACAGGCATTGCAATTCAAATACTTACTACATGGCTTCAGTTTAACTCCCTCTACTAATTCCACTGTTTTACGTAGTGAGTTAAAGTTTACATGCCCTAACCGCCTATGCAATAAATGTATACAATCATCATGTGGCTTCTTGTTCTCACATATCGAGTTAGCTTTAACTGTACTAACCTGGTTACTTGTGAGAACGAATAAACCATTTTTCAAATTAGCAGTTACACAGGTTCCATTCCTCTCAATAGTGCATTGCTCCCCTCTGAATGTTACCACAAACCCAACTTTAACCAATTCCCTTACAGATAACAGGTTGAATCTTAGCTTAGGTATATATAACATAGGTAACTGTTCATCAATGCATGGACAATAGGAATTACCTTCACCAGAGGCCTTCATCTTCCAACCGTTTGCTAGTGAAACATATTGGTTGCTGTTTTTCATATTAACAAACCTCTTTTTCACTTTAGTAATGCATTGTGAAGCCCCACTATCAACAACCCACAATTCATTATTTCTGGATGTTGGTTTACCAGAAATAGCCAAACCAATGCCCTTCTTAGCCTTCCCACTGCTATTCACATTCTGTTTTTTACCCTTTCTACAGAATTTGGCTATATGCCCTCTAGCCCCACAAGAATAACATTTCTTGACGTTGTAAGCAGTGGTAAATAGCTGCTTCTCTCGTGGCTGTGTCTCTCTCAGCTGGTCTCTGTCACGCCTCCTTCTGGACTCTTCCAGCAGTCTCCCAGTAATGTTAGTCAATGTCAGTTCCTCTCTGGTCAGGACTTCCAAAGAAGAAACATATCCATCATAACTCTCATCCAAAGATGACAGAATAATGTAGACCTGATGCAACTCTGAAAAAATCAGCTCCTTTTCATGAAGCTCTTGAAAAGTTGCCTTCATGTAATTTAAATGGGTCAGCATATCTCCATTCTTCTGCAGACGAGCCCTAAACAGCTTACGTGTAAGGTGTATATGTGCACCCACACTGTCACGAACATAAAGCCTTCGCAAAACATCCCAACACCTAGCAGCAGACTCCTCACCACGAATATGGACAAGCTGCTGGTCATTCAGTGTTAGTCCAATAATGCAAAGAGCTTTCTCGTTGCTTCGTTTAAAGTTGTCTAACTTCTTTGCATCCTCTTCGTCATCTGGATCCCAAGCAGTAGTATCTGGTGGGTTATTTACAACAGTCCATAGTCCTTCCTTGCGCAAAAGCAAGCAGCATTTCGTGGACCAGGAAACATAGTTTGTCCCATCCAACCGGGTTATCCAGGAGATGCCTGACAACAGTTCCTGTGCCATTTTACACCAAATAGCTAACACAAACTCAGCTAGGAATACTGTGTGTACTTACTCTCAGTACAGGCCTGGGCCCATAACCAGTGTTAAGGAATTTATTGTGCAGAGGTCTCCTTGTGCTACCAAAGAGTTTGCACAGACAAGGAAGGGTACTGAGAGCAGTAAAAGTCACACACAGAAATACACTGAGTTCTAAAAGCAAAAAGTATTTTACTTTGAGGTGGTGTAAGAACAAAAATGCACAGTCAAAAATAAACAGTCCAAGTAGCAATCCAAAATACAAAGTCTTCTTACCGGTCCAGAGGTCAATACACAGTTCAGGTTACAACAGTAGTAAACCAACAGCAGAGCAAAAACAGTAATAGTAGAGATCAGTGAATTCAGAGAGAGAGAGAAGCTACGTTCCTAGCTTCCTCTTATGGCCATGAGAACACTTACACACCCATTGGCCAATTAACTTCTTAAAGCCATAGCATTATGGTTAATATATTTTCAACCCAACATTGTAGGCTAACACCATATGCCTAACATAGTGAATCAAAATCTTTGTCCAATGTAACATCAGTATACATTTTCACACAAGCAGCTACAAAATGTAGCAAAAGCCTGACTCAACATCTGAACTTTGAGTTCATTCTCAACTCTGAAACTGATTGCCACATTAAGCTTTTTTTTAAAAAAATATTTAAAACGGACTAAAATTATCTGAAATGCAGGGGAAAAGCATCAAGTTTACCGTTTTAAATCAAATTAAAATAAAGGCAATTCTTGAAAAAAATCATACTATTAATAAGTACAGCAACTTTCATAAGCAAACCATTAAATACAGCAATTTTTAAATCTGAAACAAAGTTATCAGAACAATAAAATGCAAGAAACTCTTGGTTCTTAATTTGGAATAACTTCTGGACTTATTCAAAAACAGACATGACTATAAGTCAAATTAAAGTCACTTACATTGTCTCTCCAGTCTTGGCGACATGACAAAGAAATTGATCCAATATTGGACAGACTTCCTTCTTTCCTCTTTTCTCAAAATCTGTAGAAACGGGCAGAGAAATAGAAGAGGGGCAAAATGTAAACCATACCTTGTGTGAAATCTATATTGTCTCACCAACACCCCTCCTGCCTGAACTTTTTTCTAAATACAGTAGCAAACTTCCCACACATCATTTAAGGACCTGGCAAACTTCAGAAGACACTTAAGATGAATTTGGAAGCTTATTTTTTCCGGTTTCTTCAACGTCTGCAATAGATACGTGCCTCAAATTGCCATCAAGGAGAAAGATCCACACACTCTGATAATTTCTTATGGAGAGAAGAGGCAGGGCAGGGAAAGGGGATAAGCAGCAGGAAGTGGAAAGAGAACGGAACGGGAATTAGAAGGAAACCCAAAGTATGACATTGGGGGGAAAAGTCAACTCGAAGAAGGAACTTCAAAGGCCCTTTTAAGGGAAAAGCGAGAGACTCAGGAGAGGAGGAGGAGGAGGGGGTGGTGGAAGGGAGGAGGGGGTGACGATGGCCCCCGCGCTGCCATCCTCAGCACATTTGGGGAAGCCCAAAGTAAAGCCCCACAAAACAGAGCAGCCCCGACTGTGGCGGGAGTAAAAGTGGGATCCCTCCGACCGCGGCTTTCCCCTCTCCAAGAGGATGCATTTCCTTCCCATGCCCACGTTAGGGCCAGGCCTCCTCTTCCGCCTCCCAAGGTCGGGGGCTCCTCTCTCCCCCCCCCCGCCCTTCGCCGCGACCTCGAGATGAGTCTCCCCAATTCGCCCCCAGCCGCCACCTTTCAGTGCCTCCTGTAGCCTCTCGATATCCATGATCCGCCGCCGCCGCTGCTCCTCTTCCTCCTCCTGCCTCTCACAGGAAACAGGCAGCCGCGCAGCGAGGGCAGTTCAGGTGCGGCTGCTCCAACGGGGAGAGAGGGGGAGGAGGAAGAGAGAGGGAGAAAGAGAGAGGGAGGAATAAGAGAGAAAGAGAGAGAGAGAGAGAAGGAGAGAGAGAGAGGGGGGCAGAGAGAAGGAAAGCAACAGCGATTCCCCGGCAGCCGGGCTCAGCAGCCTTCCAACATGGCGCCTAAGCCGTCGCCGTGCGCGCTCCCGACTCTCCTCGCAAGCACACCGATTTCAGCCTCTCCTCTTCCCGCCGGCTCGGGAGCGCGCTGGTAGAGGCGGGTGGAGATGAGAAGAGGGCGGCCCGTCGGAGATGAGGTCACCGCAGTTTCGGCGGGAGACCCGCTTCAGCGCCGAATGTGAGCGGCGCAGAACCTCGGCAGGGCCTGGGCTTCGCTCG
Organism: Vipera berus; assembly: GCF_964194415.1. Taxonomy (NCBI): domain Eukaryota; kingdom Metazoa; phylum Chordata; class Lepidosauria; order Squamata; family Viperidae; genus Vipera; species Vipera berus. Next base: position 249,776,307 of record NC_138203.1, read on the forward strand.
AAGTTGGCTTTTCTTCTCTTGCTCGATTGCAAGCAAGATTTGGGGTGGCTGGATAGGGCATTCGCACGTTAATATTTTCAGACCAGCATTTAAGGTGGTTGATGTTTCTCGATGTTAGTAACTTTTAAGATGGGAGGGCTTCAACTCCCAGAATTTCCTAGCCCTGCTGCCTAGGGAATGCTGGGAATTGAAAGTCGGCCCATCTTAAAAGTTGCTGAAGTTATGGGATGTTGATTTAGGCCGGGGGGTCTTCAAACTTGGCCCTTTTGTGACTGGTGGACTTCAACTCCCAGAATTCCTCAGCCAGAGCTGAGGAATTCTGGGAGCTGAAGTCCACCAGTCAGAAAAGGGCCAAGTTTGAAGACCCCTGATTTAGGGTGTTTATCTGCCTGAGAAGCTCTTGTTGATTTCCACTCGCCCCTTCCCTCTCCTATAGACAGAAAACTCACTACAGCAACATGCTATAGAACAGGGGTGTCAAACTCAATTTCATTGAGGGCCGCATCAGCATTGCGGTTGCCCTGGGGGGTGGGTGGGGGTATGGCCTGGGGGGCGTGGCCTATTGGGTGGGCGTGGCTGGAGTGTGTATGGCCTACTGGGTGGGCATGGCCAGCTCTACATCATTTGTGTCAAGGGTGGGGGCCTGGGCAGGAGTGGGACAGATCTGAGGGTCTCTGGCAGAAGGAGATGGGACCAGGCAAGTGCCAAGGCATGGTCCACCGGAAGAGCCTCACTGTTCCTCTCAGGCCATGGGGGGGGGCTGGACGGTGGCACGGAGGTCAAATGCCTAGCCCAGCCCTCAAGCACCCGCGGCACTAAGCCCAGCCCCAGTTTCCCAAGGGGGTGCCCAGCTGCATTTACCTCCTCCTCAAGGCTGCTGCTGCTGCTGTGCTTGTTCTCCTTAGCCAGGTTGCTCATGATGGGTACGAGGGCAAAATCAAGAGGGAGGCCCATTCCCTCTCCATGTGAGGAGACCTGGCTTTGTATCCAAAGCTTCCTTAGCAATAGGGAGACACACACCCCCCCCAGCATAGGCCAGGAGGAGGGGGCAAGGGGATGGTGATAGGGCAGCAGGGCAGGACTAAGATAGGACTTCCCTCAGACCTTCCCTCTCCTTCCTTCCTTCCAAAGAACAGAGTGGTAGGAAAATATTTGAGATGAGGGAGGGAGAAAAACAAGCAAGAAACACAGTGTCATCCTTCGTGAGGAATGAAGAAATGCACCATTGCCTGGAAATGGCCAGCACATGGCCCTCGCCTACTTCACATTTCTGGCTTGGTGGGCTCTATGGGAGGGGATGCATGAGAGTTGATGTTACCTGTGCAATGCTGCCCAGCCCCCAGCCTGCCCGGTTTTGGCAGGTGGGGTGCTCTACTCACAGTGCCAAGAGGCTGAGCCAGGTGGCATGAATCTGAACAGAAGCACAATGCTGCCCAACCCCTAGCCTGCCCGAAGTAGGCAGGGCCATGTGCTGGCCACTTCCAAGCGATGGTGCATTTCTTCATTCCTCACAAAGGGTGATACCTCCCCAGCATGCGCTGAGGGGGCAGTGCCGACATGGCAGGGGCTGGTCCCTCGCTGTTCCCAGATGGCCTTGTGGAGCTAAGACTGAATGTATTTCAGCATAGATGACCACCACGAAATTGTACATTGGCTCCTGGCCAGCCTGGGCCGGGGCCGAGACAGCGGGGGCCGTTCCCTTACTGTTTCCAGGATGGCTTCACAGGCCAAATGAAACCACTTCGCGGGCCGCATCCGGCCCCCAGGCCATGTGTTTGACATGTCTGCTATAGAAGATTTTACTAGAAAAAATGCCTTGTCTTTGAAAGATTGTTTGTTTATTCAATTTCTATAATTGCCCAAGTCAACCAAGTAACGGGCTTACATTTAGCCTCCTCTCGCCTGGTGCCTTCCAAAAGTATTGGAGTTCACCTCTCAAAACACAAAGAGGTATGGAAAGTCAAGTTCCAAGCATTTTCAGTGCACCAGGTTCAATGGAGTAGTTATTTATTTCAGTTTATTAATTCAATGTATTTAGTTATGCTGTTCTGGAAACTAATTTGCTAGAACTATAACATTCATAATTCCCAGCCATTGTGGTTGACAGAGTCCTGGGAGTCATAGATTTTTCCATATCAGTTGCCTGTTAAGCTGGGAAATTTGTAGTCCAGCAAAGTCTTCCATAAATTGCTTAAATATCACATAGGAGGGAGATGCTTGAATAAATGCCATGCCATGCTATTCTGTTTTGTTATGTTATTTCAATCAATTTCAAATAATTTTAAATCTTAACAGGATTTAAATCAAAATAATTAAATCCAATTCCATTTTTGTTCTTTTGGAGAGTGGCTGTTCCTAGAGTACCTAGGTTAGGATCTTGGTTGTGAGAGGGAATGGAAGCTGAAAGCAGGCCGCTGTTCCTTCTAACTTTCACCTCATTTTGAATGCCAGGAATCTGGATCCTTGAGCCTATGAGTTTTGGCTGCTGCTCTTAAACGCCAGATCTGTCTGTATAAGAATTTCTCATCCATGACTTAATTTTGGATGAGAGGGAAGACTTGACATGTACAGTATTACTGAGATTTATGTTCTCCTTTCAGAAAATCGTCCATCAGGATTTTGGATTCATTCTTTCTGGTGAGGTGGGGTGGATGTAGCTGTTGTCATTCATGAAAATAGCTGGGTGTGTGACCTTATGTTTGAACCAAAAGAGCGAATTGGATGTACTCCTCGTCCAATACTAGGGGTGTCAAAACTGCTGGCCCATGGGCCGGATGCGTCATGGCGAAACCGGGCCCACCCCATTGTTGGCAATGGAAAAGTCATCACGTCACGCACGTGATGTTACAAGTTTGACATCCCTGCACTACACTGTGCCAACCTTGCCAGGCTTACGTGACATGGTTGCTGAGTTAGCAATAATATCTGTTTAGTGAACAGCCCAGAGGTTCACGGCCACCATGACAATCATTTTATTTATTTTTTTTTTTATTTTAGTTATATTTATATACCGCCCTATTCCCTGAGGACTCAGGGCGGTTTACAGGGAATTAAAAATCCAAAATACAAAAATTAAGAACCAAATTAAAAAATATTAAATTAACCCTGTAGTCAGTTAAAAAGAACCCCAAATTAAAAATTCCTCCTCAGTCTGGGCCCGAGAGCTCAAAGAGCCAGGTCTTCAGGCCCCGGCGGAATGATCGAAGGTCGGGGGCAGTTCTCAGCTCCACCGGCAGCTGGTTCCAGAGGGCAGGCGCTCCCACCGAGAAGGCCCTATCCCTGGGTGTCACCCGCCGGCAGTCTCTTACCGGCGGGACCCTGAGCAGACCCTCCCTGTGGGAGCGCACTGGGCGAAGGGCATTTGATGCCGGCAGCAGGTGTTCCCTCAGATATCCCGGACCCAGGCCATGTAGGGCTTTATAGGTGATAACCAGCACCTTGAATTTCACCCGGAGGGCAACCGGAAGCCAATGCAGCTCACGGAGTAGAGGTGTTACATGGGAGTATCGGGAAACCCCCATTACAACTCGCGCGGCCGCATTCTGCACCAGTTGAAGCCTCCGAGTGGTCTTCAAGGGCAGCCCCATGTAGAGAGCGTTACAGTAGTCCAAACGGGAGGTCACAAGCGCTTGTGAGTAACTGTGAGTAACTGTGCGTAGGGCGTCTCGGTCCAGATAGGGACGCAACTGGCGCACCAGGCGAACCTGGGCAAAAGCCCCCCTGGTCACGGCTCCTATATGGTCTTCGAAATTGAGCCGTGAATCCAGGAGGACACCCAAGTTGCGAGCCCTATCGACGGGGGGTAACACCTCACCCCCCATCAATCATGAACTTCACCTCATTTATTCAGGGCTTGACACATAAAAAATCTCTAGTTCTAGGTCTCTCAGGGCAGAATCCACATAATCAGAAAGTGGGAGATGTTGAACTTTGCCAATTCTCATGGACTGATTACTCTCTTTGCTCCAGAATTGGATGTAATGGCTCTCAATGGTGTGGAAATACCCATTATATTTGTTTTGCCCCAGGTCCCTAATGGATACTATGGATTTTCAGAAGACTCAGAGAATTCTCCAGGGAAGGAGTTTGACTGAGAGTCTAGTTGTTCACTGGAATAATCTATCTGGGTCTTGGGACTGGATTCCACTTCAGTGGTTTCTCCATGTGCTCAGTTGATTCTGCCGATTCTTGCTTTACTAAGGATCTTAGAAGATGAAGTAACAGAGGAAATGCCTGGAGTGCTGCTGGAGAAAGATCCATCTTGAGTCTGACCAGCCATTAATGTGAGCGTATTTCTTTACAATAGCAACTTAAGCTACAAAAAATAAATACCTGTATTTTTCCGTCTATAAGATGCACCCTTGTATAAGACGCTCGGACATGCAAGTTTCTCTGCACCAATCAGCTGTTCGGCAGAGCACCAAACAGCTGAATCGGCAAATCCGGAAGTTGGGCTGGCTGACGATCTTGCCCCCTCCCACCACCCCCATTAGTGGCAAGCCCACAGGGGCTTGACACCTGCACCAGGCAGCATGGCAACCCACACAGGCATGCCTTGGGCTGCGGGGGTTACCATTATTTTTCCGTGTATAAGACGCACCTGATTTTTGAACAGAGTGTTTGCAGGAAAAAATAGCGTCTTATACACGGAAAAATACGGTATTTTGCTCTTCGTATTGCATTGGCTGAAGACCTGCTCCTCTTTAACAATGTTTGCTAGAATCATCTGAAGGGCTACTGTAGGATTTGCTTGATATATCTTTATGTGTTGGCCTCTTCTATTCATTGAATGTGGAATTATTACTCCACAGCAGAAAGAATGGGGAAAAACAGTTTTCCCACAGAGCTTTAATTATTTTTATTGCCATATACAAAGCAAGTTCATAACACTTACTACAGGAATCAGCCCAAATAATTATAAGAGCACAATACTAATGAGTTCTAGTCATCTGAAAAATTTGTTAAAATTCTAGTCATCAGTTTTCTTATGACGTTAATAGGTTTTTCAGACAAGTAGAGCTTATTATTTAGACTTATCTAATCTTTAGACTTTTGGAGAGAAAATAGACTGGAAGCAAGGCAGCTATTTAAGGAAAATGTACTCTCCCAACCCTAACCCTAATCCTAACCCAAAGCCCAAACCGAACCCTGGCCCCACTTTATTCCTAACCCTATAAAAACTAATAAAATCTATACAAAAGGAAAATGTACTCTGATCCATAATATGGCTTATTTACAGAATGAGGATCAGTTAAGAGTGTAGAAGTCAACTTTCAAATAACTGTTTATTAATCCATTTAATACATGAGCAGAATATAATTGACTGAACTCGTCTTACGTCCACAACTGGGCCCAAAATTTCTGTTGCTGAGCGAAGCATTTGTTAAGTAAATTTTGCCCCATTTTACAGTTCTTGCCACAGCTATTAAATGAATCTGGCTTCTCCATTGACTTTGCTTGTCAGGAGGTCACAAAAGGTGATCACATGACCCCAGGACATGGCAACCATCACAAATGAGTCAGTTGCAAAGGTTCTGAATTTTGATCATGTGACCAGGGGGATTGCTGCCATGGCTGTATGAAAAACAGTCATAAGCCCCTTTTTCAGGGCCATTGTAACTTCGAACAGTCTCTAAATGAACTATTGTAAGTCAAGGACTACCTGTACTGAATGTTTAGAGATCTTCAAACTGTAATCTATAGCTATTTTGTTGAAACAAATATATATGTATTCAGCATCTACAAGAACTAGATTAAGTTTCCTTTGGAATTATAGCTCTAGAATTTATTGAACTGCAGATGAGGAAACCATTAAACCCAGTTATTACACCAGAATATAAACAATGGGGTAGAGAGGAACTTAGCCTCTTTTTCTCTTTTGTTTTAAAGTAAAATCTGTACAAGCTGTGGTTATAAACATGCACATTAATTGTTTAATCACAATTAGCAACATAATTTGAGCCTTAAGTCTTTGTATATAATCATCTTCCCTCACCTCTGCTTCTGATATGTTATAGCTGTCAGCGTCTATGAAAGCACATAATTGAAATTGTGGTTCAACATCTAAGAGGGCATCAGATTAGCAAAGATATACTAGAAATGTCCAAGGGAGATTTATTATATAAAGATTGTCCCAATTTCTTTTGACCAAGAGCCTTTCTAAAGAGCTAAGTGTTGCCACTTTTTTTGGTTACATGCATCTGGAAGTTTAAATCTTTTAAACACCAGTTTGAGATAGACTTGTTTCTTTGCTCTTCCTCTGTTCTTCCTGTTATTTCTGGCAGAAACAGTACTATTAAAGTAAAGGGAGAAAACATCCATGAATTGTCCTTGAAATGTTAATAGTCTATACTTCAGAATCTCTCTAGATACAGTTGAAAAGAACCTCTTGGGGAGACACCCATCATCTACTGAATATCTTATCCATTAATATCGTAACATTTAAAAGGAAGTCACTTTTAAAACAAAGAGTATTTTTTCCCTCTTCTTTGTTTGCAATTTTCAGAATGGCAGGGCCAATTTGTCATTCCATGTAAGAAATGACAGCAGTCATCCATCTTTAACAATTCTTCCTGGTGGTTTTGCACGTTATGTCTCAGTGTCCAATAACAGGAAGAAACAATTGTCATCCAAGATACATACATACATGCATGCACGCACGCGCGCGCACACACACACACACACACACACATTGTACAGCATTAGTGAGCCAACGATCTGTAGTAGCTTGGGTGAGAATTTAGTAATTTAGACACAGCATCACAGACATCTCCAAAACCTTGTTGTTTTTTTTAAACAAAGTACCGTAAGTAGGTTGTGCATTACAATGGTGGAAAGAAAGTGTTGTTTTAAAAGTAAGTTCTGATTTCATGCAAATACTCGTCTTTGGATTCTAAATCCAAAGGCCTATGTAACCAAGAGACGTTATATTCTACCAATATTTTAAATATTAGCTAGATTTTCAACCTTAAATAAGGGGCACTTTATGACTTTCTGCATGTAATTACACCCAAATGTAAAAATAGTTTTTGAATATCATCTGGTTTAATTTGCACAGTAAGCTAAGATATAAATATTGGTTATAAATTACACTGTCTGGGTCTGTAAAACCAGTTAAGCCCAAACTAAACCATGTTAAGGCTTGTTCAGTGCACAAAGTGAAGCTTCTTGTTCCTGTTAAAAACTGCTTTTTATATCTGACGTTTTGGATGAAGAAAGATTTGGTAGCATAATCTGCTCTCAATGGACTTGGGCAGTGAGGTGGAAACTTTTTTCCTCTTTCCCCATGTAACTGACTTTTCCAAGATCCTTCCTGGAACTTTGTTTAATTATTTATTGTGACTATAAATAATCTTGTATTTGCAGTTCTCTGCGTTAAAAACATGAAATGTAAATTAATAATAAAACGATGACAGTAGGATCAGATGAAAACAAGATTAAATGAACAGCAATCCCTTACCTGTATCAAAACTAAAACTAGCAGCAGGATTGAAAAATACAAACTACAGAATCCAACTTGGCACAAACAATTAAATAATGAAACAGCCACTTTTTAAGATCCAGTTATTTTCCTTGATCCTTATTCTGAAGTTAAACTAGTGAGCCAGTTTGGTCGAGTGGTTAAATACCAGACTAGAAACCAGGAGATTGTGAATTCTAGCCCCTCCTTTGTATTGATCCCCCCACCCTCCAAAAATGTGAAAAAATGCTAGAAAAAAAATATTTGGAAGATTATTAAGAAGGCTCCACTGATCCTTTCAAGCCCATATCTATCATTACAGCAAGCATATTAACATCACAATAGCAGTTATTAAAAACTTTTGCTGTATCCCATTCTGTATTTTGAATTCTTAAGATGACTTGTAGTTATGCAACTGACTTTCAGTTCACCAAATTCTCCAGATACACCATACTCCATGCTTTTGGAAACCATCTAATAAACTTACTGATACACTGCAACTTACACAACAATCTTGTACAGTATTTATTGGGTGTATTTAATCACCTTTCAAGAGTGCAGTTTTTAAAATTTCTTATTTCAACTAACCTTACACAGCATGGTTGTGGAATAGGCTACATTTAAATGGATTCACATATCATGATCATACTAAGACTTAAGTAATGGTTAACAATATTCTATGATCCGGCCTGGTGAGGGCTCCATCCTTGCAAAACCATCCTTCATACTTGAAACATTGTGCAAATCCAGAAAAACAGGTATTATTCAAAAAGAATGGTTAACAAATAAGTTTTATGAATGTTTGTCAATTTATGTCAAAGTGCATCACTCATTAAGACACCTTCCAGCAAAGCCTGTGACTGAGCTACAATCAATTCCTTAGCCAAACACAGATCGATTATGTTGATCAAGTTCTGATGGCATATGTCCAATGATTTGGTGTCTTAATTAGATTATTACTTACTACAATTTGGGAGCAATTACAAAGAAAAAGTTTGGGGAAAATCTTGGGAGATAGCCAAAAAGACATTGTATTAATTGCCAAGCTTCGACTTGTGCTGTCAATGTTATACCTACAATTTTGTAATAATTTGATAATTATTAGCAAGTAGAAATAAAAATAAAGCAAAGGAGATTTTGACTTAATGACACAACTGCATTAAAATCTACCTGCCGATATAAAAGATAGCGCGAGCAAGAAGACATCTTTATTCACTACTTTCAGCTCTATTTTCTGTTGTTAATTTTCCCCTTAAAGACCCATGCATGTGCAGTGCAAGATACATTTGAAATTATCAGTCACTATGTATTTCAGAGTAATAGAAGCCTGTCACATTGTGCCTTCTGTCCTCTATATTCTTTTTGTTTTGTCCCTTTTTGTGATACTCGTTTAGATTGTCAGATATCCAGCTTGGCTAAATCAGCTTCAGAAAATATGAATATTTTCATGTAAAACCAACTGTAACTTTATCAAAGGAATTATTCATAGCTAGAACAAGTGTGTTTTCTGTGCATGTATACAAGATTGAACACAACTATTAATTTGTTCTAGAAAAACAGGCTCATATTTGCTGAAAGTTGGTTTATTTACCTGATAAGTCTAAAATTATAAATGACTTTAAATACACTTTAATTGCCTCCTTAGGAGCCATAAATATTCAGTGCACTTCATCAAACAGAAACATACAAGTCAGTAAAGTGACATGACATTGATTGCAATTTTATACAGAGACAAGTAATGCAAATTCCATTTTTCACTTTCCACTTAGATGGAAATCGGCAACAGTTGGCATGTTAGAAACATATAGGCACACAATTATCATTTAACTTTAGGAGATCCAGATCAAAATCTGTACTTTACATCTCATCAAGGAGTTTCTTAGTGCTAAAAATATATTTTTCATAGATTATGACTGGATTCAGAACAAAATAAAATGTGAGAATGAATTTTTAAGAGTTGTATCAACATTCTGGAGACTATGAAATTCTGAAAATTATAAAGATACTATTCTAATAAACTCAATCAATTTGCCAATAAAGGAGTATATTTGCAACTCAGTTGAAATGAGGGGTCCTTCATGCCCTCAATGCTTGTTTTTTTTTTGGCAGATGTTTTATTACACAAACTAGTTAACATTATCAATGCTAGTAAGGAATGTGGTTTGATCTCAGTTTATATTCTAGTGGCTTGCCCAATCAGTGTTGGTGGGAGTGGCCTTGGAGTTTCTTTGGTTGGGCTGCTTACTGTTAACTTGTTTGGCAAGGCCTTGATTAGGGTATTGTTTACTTCTTGATTGTTGGTCTGATGCTAATCTTGGGAGTTAATCTATGTTCCTCTGGGCGCTAATTGCTGATGGAGAGGTGTTTTGGTCTTTTTGTTCCCTTTTTGGCTTGTTGATTGTCTCTTTTGCATAGAATGTAGATATTGCTTATGTATATATGTCTATTGATAGCTAATTTGTCAGAGTGCCAGACTTCTAAAAATTCACTAGCATCTTTGGACTTGGCTTGGTCTAGGATGGTCACAATTTCCCAGTTGAAACTATAGTTACATCTGCCCATATGTTGTGCAATTAAGGATGTCATGTCTTCTGACTGCTAGTTGGTGTTTATGGAAGCATCTTATCAGTCTTCTACCACCTGCTTGTCCTATGTAGTGATTGTTGCAGTCATTACACAACAGTTTGAGTAATGAAATGTCTGCAAGAAAATAACTAAGTTCAAAGAGAGGGTTCAAGGTTCAATGACCCCTTAAAGCAGTTTGGCAATAGGACAAATTCCTTCCAAATCAAGGTTAAATTCTCACACATTTGAAAAAGCACCTTTGGGACCTGGGTGATGGAGGATCTCCGTAGACACATTTGAAGAACTATATCTTCAATAGACTATCTTGAGCCTTAGACTCTTCAAGATTTTGAGATAGTAATCTGGCAGGTACTGAAATCAAGTGTACTTGCAGTTGGCACTAAAAAGAATTTTGGCACATTCAACCTTAAAAATAAATAGGTATAGACAGGTATGTCTAAGTCTGCAAAGGATTGATCAATTATAGGTAATATTCTGCAAACAGAAATGGACTTAAGATTGAGATTTAGGATGGGAACTTGTGACAGTTCATCAATATAACTATTCTTTTAATTGTAGATGTACATAATTTATTATAGCCCTATTGTTCATTATTTCAGTGTTTGCCATTTGGTTACTGGCTGAATTTATTGTACACTGAACCACGAACCAGAAATAGTTAAGCAAATGTGCAGCAGTTGGAGATTATAGCTTTACCACAAAACTATTAAAACAAGATTATAAATTTACCCTTGTTTCTCCAGTCCTACCGTATAACCTTAGTTTACAGTTATTTTGATGGTAGTGTTTCTACTGAATCACAGTTAAGTGGAAAATCCCGTTCTAATATCTTAACATTAAAAAATAACACGGCATACAGATGAGGAAGTTGAAATAAATATTTATATATGCCTTCTAACTTTTAATGCAATGTCTATTTTTTTAAAAAAATCAGTAATTAGTATTTTGCATATATTAACATATCAAAATATTGATTATTGTTAAAATGTAATATGAAATGTGCTGAAAATTGCAAGCTGTTTGGTTAAACAAATTAAGCATTTATCCAGTAAATATATTTATATAATTATTTAAAAGAAATTTCTTACAGAGATTTGCAACGTAGTCCACCAACAACACCCCCAAGGACAGAATGCAAACTGATATTTTTCCTTGCATAAGTCTACTAATACTGTGCAGAATTGTTAGTCTTAATTCACTATTAGAAAATTAAATCCTTTATAAATCAAGCGGAGATATCAAAAGTATTTTGTAGGCTTCCTTGTTTTTTAAAAAAACAAACCAAAATATAATGCAAGATTACAATTTCGGTAAACATCAAAATATGGTAGAGATAATACTTGTATGTGACAAGAAATTTAACTGTTTCTTTATGTTCAAAATCACACTATTTAGTTTACTATAAAAGTATAACTGCAACTCAATTTCTCAAAAAGAATTTGCATTCACAAAAATCATTTAAAAAAAACTGCTATGGTAGCACACCAGCATTGTTTGTTGACTGAGCTAATCCTCATCTCTAGGATTTAAATTCAGTTTCCAAAACATCTAATAAAGTAACTCAAATCAAAGATTAAAATGGAACAGAATTCCCACTATAGACTTTGTTATTTTCCTTCAGAGAAAACCACAACAAAAATGTTGTCTCAATGTATGGCAAACCTCAAAGAGTTTTGTGATGCATTTCCAAGTATTTTTCAGTTTTTCTTTGACATGTATATATGCTCTTGAGTGTTACACAGGAGATATAAAAGGGTTAACAAACACACTGTATTTGAGAAATTGAACTGTACAAATTCTGAATCTGTCCTGGAATCAAATACTGTATCAGATATCACTTTTAAAAACCCTGCACAAAAAAAACTTTGCAATATTAGATTTTATACATCTTACAGGACAGCTGAGAGATCCTTCACATGAATAGAGATTTAACAGAGAGCATATATTTCACCAAGTGAAAAATGAACCCACTCACTCTTCAAAATTGTATCAACTTTCCATTATAGGGATTTTTCAAGCTTCTGTCTTTTGTACAGATTATGTCTTTTCATCCCTTTAAATACTGTATCTGCTATAAAACAAGCATTTAGCTCTTCTTCCTCTGCCATGGATTTGATTTTCTAATACTTATTATGAAAATACCTTTTCTTTTTAATAATTGCTAACCAAGGTATTCTGACTTTTTCTGTAGTTAAATTGCACTGAAGTGGGCTTTCAATGTTAAAAATAGGTGCAAAAGGGAAGACCTTTTTGTGAGAGACAAAAAACATACAAATCCATAAAGGAGGATGTGGCATGGTGTTACCCCTTTCTGTTTTGCTGTTACTCTTTAAGGAGCACTAGCATCAAACAAACTATTTTGGCATGATTATAGTAGCAGTTTCAAATTCACTTAACTTATTCACAGGGTGACACTTACAAATCCAGCCAGATTTTCTTTTAACCTTCTGGTTTATCTCTTAGCTCCCCTTCTCATATGCTTCCATTCTACAGGACAGGTTGCAGACATAACAGGCCATATTAACTATCATCAAATTCACCCCCGTAGACAATCTTATTACCCGGGTGAGATTTTATTCAACCTATAGTAAATTCTGCCCTACATTTTCAAGAATGGAAAGAAGGAAAAAGCTCAAAAACTGCTTCAGAGAGTAGAGTAATGGGGAAAAAAAGATTGTTCCTAAGTTCTCCTTACTGCATAAATATTTGAGACAGAAAAGAGCTCTCTAGAACATATTGTACTACTCGGTGAAAAGTCTCCTCCTCAAATTCTATATGTAAAATGACAAAAATATATTCCTGTAAAATATATCATTCTGCATTTTAACTCAGGAATGGATTATTATTTGCAATTGTGTGTTGAGGAACCCATATAGGGTGATCTTCGGAAGAATAGCTGTCTTAATCAGGTATAGCAAAGATGTCAACGAACACAACATATATATTAAAACTTGGTGAGATAATAAAGACAACTCTGTTACTTCATGCAAAGCAGAGAATATCACCTTAATAACTAGCTAAAACATGTTTCAAACAAGAATCCATTCGGTTTATTACATACACTCCTTGCACCAGGCTGTAGAGAAATAACACCAACAAAAGTTGCTGTTTTCATCATGTAAACATTAGCAAAGAGAAGAAATTAACCTTCACCCCCACTATCTTCATATGGCAAGGTAGCGAGGTTGACAATCCTTCAGGTTAAAATAGTTGTGGCACAGTTAAGATTTGCTGAAACAGAATCCCCATATGGTTTAATAATAATAATGGTCCCTAAAATACTAAAGAGGTAGATGTTCCTCAATGAAGTGACACATGAACTCTGACTAACTGTAATCTGTTAGAAACCGTCTAAGACAGGGGTAGGCAACCTAGACTCTTATGACTCGTTGACTTCAACGCCCAGAATTCCTGAGTCAGCATGGCTCACCTTGGAAACCTTTCCCATTTCCCTCAGCATGGCTGGCTCAGGAATTCTGGGAGTTGAAGTCCATGAGTCATAAAAGAGCCGAGGTTGCCTACCCCTGGTCTAAGAGTATGAGGTTCGAAATTATTGCAATTAAGACCGTGATTAAAAAAGGCCAATTTTCCCTGCTGAAATAGCTGAAATGACAATTCATCTCATAGACAACTATATGGTGCCAAATCTGGATGGTCACTGAATTGGTGAAAGAGAGGGAGGGACAAGAAAACCTCAAAACATCTTCTACTCTAGGTTTGATAGTGCCAGTAGAAGAGAGTTGATAGTATAGAAATACCAAAAATCCAAAAAGTTACTAACATCAAAGAGCAAAGCATCAAAGCAACAACATGCAGTGAATGATGAGATACACAATCCATCCCTCTGCCATTGTATTAAGTATTATCAGCACAATTATTTTCTAGCACAAGAAATATCTGTAAGAGCCTTCTCATAGAATTACAGAGAAATTCTCCTTGTGTCTATGTCTTAACAGTTTCCAAATATTTATATTCCTCATCTTATCAACAACAGTAATTTCTTTACTGTTTTTTTCAGAATTTAAACCATTGCCATAACCACCATCAAACTAATTAATGGTGTGGCAACTATTATAATTAGATAAAAGCCTTGTAATTTTGCTTAAGAAATAACTGACTCAATGCAATCCTATACATGTCTAGTCAGAAATATGTCTTTACTAAGCTTTGTGAATCTTACTCCCAGATACTTGTTTACAGAACTGTAGCAAAAGCCAGCATAGAACTTTCAGTTCACAGCCCCAGAGTGGGATATGATGGGAGACAACAGCTCTATGAAAATATATTGCTATGATTATAATCTGAAATTGGCTCCAATATTGACAATCACATGATTTTCATAGACCTTCTTCATGGTTCTCTCAATTTGTTTCAGAAAAACTTGAGGAATTCGCCCACATAAAGTGTGCACAGTATTGAGGAACTTGGACTGGAGAGGATAGTAAATTGATTGGAAAAGATTGTCTTCAAAGGAAAACTAAAGAGGAAAAAGAATAAAAAAATACAAAAATGTAAAAAGCAATCTTAAATCCTTGGTTCATGATTGATACTGATATATGTTTCATTCCCCTCTCCTACTTGGCACCAATACAAAACACCTATTTATTGCATTTCCTCATCCTCGTCTTTAGTAATCTCTTACATTACTTTAATCCTCTCTACTGGATATCATTATCATCCAACTCTTTGTCCTTCTTTGCCATTACATATTTAAGCATTAGTCCAGAAAAGTACCATCTTCAATTTGTTTGACTTGAATATTGGGATAAACTGAATTAGGACTCTTGATTCTGAATCTGGCTCAAGAAGTTGTGTTTTATATGTCTTGCACTGTATTGCAGCAAGAACATTCTCAAAATCTCTAAGGACAAATATGGTATCATGGATGGAGTCCTATAATACAGGAGTCCCCAATCCCTGGTCCGCGGACCGGTACCGGTCTGCGGCACGCCAGCAACCAGTCCGCACAAACAACCAAAGCCCCATTCATGGAATGCAGGCAGCATACAAAACCACGCACTCTCTGGTCCGTGGAAAAACCTTTCTCCACTGAACCGGTCCCTGGTGCCCAAAAGGTTAGGGATCTCTGCTATAATAGGAGCAGGAGAACATAATTCAAGTATAAAATTCACTGGAAATTCTGAGCAAGTTGGGATCTCTTAGCCTACTCTAATTTCAGGGATTCTTGCAACAATAAAGCCGATTACTGAAACTTTATATTGCAGCCTTATTCTATGCAAGAACTTGCTTTTTGGAAAAAACATCACTTACATCACGTATCACTTCATAGAGTGCTTTGAAAGTAGGCTGTTTATCATCATGATAGACACCTCGATTCCCATGCAGAATTGAAATGCCTTCTTCTTCTGCTTCTTTGCAGTTACTGCCATACATGCAGTGATCCGGTCGATAATTCCACTGGCAGGGAAAGAGGTATAGACATTCTAAAAGGAAGGGAAGTAAAAATACATAAAATAGAGGAAAAAATATTAGCCAAGAATAGAATAACTCTGTTTTTATGACCCTGTAACCTCCTTAATGTGGGATAGAGGTGGGGTGACTGAATGGAGCTGAGCGTTTACTGGCCAGATGCCCTTCCTGATGCCACATGGAGTTCGCAGCAAGTGTTTTTACTTCGTGCCCTAGGAGAGAGACATCTGCCGCTACCTAGGATTGAACTCTCAGCCTTCCGAGCCAAATGTCTTCACCACTAGGCACCACACTACACTATTATCCAAGAATAGAATGATGTCTAGGAATCAGCTTTAAATACAAGACTTGGAAAGAAATCAGAAAAACAACCGCTAAATTTTATAATAACACCATATATATGAAGAATAAACATTTGTGTATATAATTCTGATTTTTTTCCTGGTTGCTCCAATCATGGGTTTTGAGAAAAGAAAAATGGTAGAATTTGCAAAAGCTGGAGACTTCCAATGATTGGAAGATGCAGAAATATATTATGGCATAATGGAACAATAATGCAACATTCATACTTGGAGAGTCTCAATTTTTAAAATGATTATATATTCAAAGTTAAAATAGGACTATCATTATATTGCATATAATACTTAAAAAGTGTGTACCTGGATTGAAGTAAAAAATAATATTTAGCAAGTCCTGGTCTCCCCATGTAATGTAATTTTTATACTTTTGGTATAAAGGGTACAACATCTCTTCCCATTTCAAGCCTGTTGGTATCAAGTTGTTCTGAAATACAGAAATAAATGATTTGATAAAATAATCATAAACACACATTTACAATCACAGCAGGAGGAAGCTATAGCCACGGTGCACCTTCTAGCTGGGTTCAGTGACCAAACAGTAGGAAAAGAGTTGGTTTTCAGCAAGATGGGAATGAGAAGTCATTTCTCCTAACACAGGTTAAAGATGCCAAATTCTACCTTGGAAGACTGATCTTGTGCTATTTCTTCTTGCAATATAAATATTTTCTTCACAATGATTTCATAGTGGTGATTGCATGACAAATGCTCGGCAGTACAATTTATTCAATAGTATCCATTTTTTAAATAATTGTGAGATGCCCTCTGAGTTTGGTTGTTGTCTTGCAGACATTTCATTACTTAACTTGGTAACATTGTCAATGCAAGAAGAAAGATTCGCCCCCTCAGTGTTGATGGGAGAGTTCTTGGTAGTTCCTTGATTAGGCTGTTGTTTACTGTTGGATGGTTTGTCTGAGTTGGTAGTTCCTCGACTGATAGAAAGGTAAAGGTTTCCCCTCTCCAGTCGTATCTGACTCTAGTGGGGCAGTGCTCATCTCCATTTCTTATATGAGGGAGCCAGCATTATCTGAAGATGTTTCAGTGGTCATGTGGCCAGCATAACTATACTCTGAGACACACAGAACACTGTTATCTTCCCACTGAAGGGGTACCTATTTATCTACTTGCATTTGCATGTCTTCAAATTGCTAGGTGGGCAGGACCTTGGGCAAGTAACAGGAGAGTAATCTTTATTGCTTAATTATTGGTTTAATATTAATCTTGGTGTTAATCTCCGATTATCTGGGTATTGACTGCTGGGAAGGAGGTGCTATGGTCTTTTAGCTTTTCGATTTATACATTTTATAATAAAAATAAATTATTATTTTGAACCTAAAATTTAGTTTGAACCTAAAATTTTACACTTCAAATCCAGTAGTTAACGCAACCCTTTCCCTTTTCCCCTCTGCTTCTGACAGTATTTCAGGACACAGAGGCTGAACGGTTAACTGTATTGTAATAAAAAGGAGGGTTAGGCTATTTCCTATTCACTGCAAAACGATTTCCATTGGTGCTTTGCTATATTGAAAGTTTCACAGGAAAAAATATTGGCCTTAAAATACAGTTTGCATGCAGAAGGAGCAAGTTCAACCCAGGCACGTGAAGTCACCTGTGTGTGACCTATGTGTGAATTGGGTGGATCTATAAATATATTTAATAAATAAGGAAAGCAGATTTCAAGGGGTAGGAAAAGCTGCTGTTTCTAATGCTATCAAGTAGCTACCAATCTGAACAGATCACAATTAGTTAAATAGGATTTAAACCTGGGTTATAGTAGTTCATATTACACAGACGATGTACATCTTGGTACTTGGTACTGGTATTCTGGCATATTTTGGCATGTATGTTGTCTGAAATTTTCATGAATTGAGATAAGCAGAATATGTCAGTTTCAGTATTCTGCTTGACAAACAATCATTCTTCCTCATTGGATGTGATGGCTTAGGATTATGGAAGCTGAAGTCTAACATATCCAAAGGGTAGGTACCAAAAAGACTGACTGCACTGATAATAGTGCGGCAATCCTTTGTGTAGAAGAATTTGAAGGCCTGCAGTTCAAGCACTGCCCAAGTTAACTATTCTTTCACTGTCTTTGAAAAAAATTGAGTACTTATTGATCCATGTGGTGCACATTTCTCAAAAAAACATAGTGCCTGTTATGTTCTTATCATGTCAATGCCATCTGCACAGAAAAAAGCTAAACTCCATAACCTGTCAAAGTTATGGAGCAACAACCAACTCTATCCCAAGGAAGATTCCCCCCCCAATAAATAAATAAATGGTCTCCTTACCTTGAATTGCGTATTTCTTATTCGGGTTAAATTCATTAGCATGACACCAGAATTCACCCCAGTGGTTCCATAATATGGGTGGCGAGCAAACCGACTATACCAGCCAATCTTTGGTATTTCGTGCTCCGGTGCCATTGCAGCCAGCTGGGTGGCATTGAAAGTTCTCAGAAAGCCCCAAATGTCATCAATGGGTCGCAGGAATAGGACATCTGTGTCCACGTACAGAAGGGAATCCACATCCTTCAAAATCAGCTTTGGGAAAAAGCCAGACGGTTGAGAAAGGGCTATCTACGGGATATCTACTAATATCTACTAATCACAAGGCAATACCTCTGACCTACCTTTCTGTTCAAATAAAGAGGTTCTGGAACAATACGTCAGGGTCAAGTAGACAGGAACAAAAGCAAAAGGAATGGGAGAGGGGAGGAGGGGAAAGGTCAGATGCTGCCCAGTACTTTGCACTTTTTCCCAAAAAGAAAGTCAAATGCATCAGTTTTCTTTTCCTTTTAGTATTAAGGAGGTTGTCTTCCGAGTGAGATTCAAGGTGCTGGTGATGACCTATAAAGCCCTAAATGGCATGGGTCCGGGTTATTTACGGGAGCACCTCTTGCCGGCGTTAACTTCCCATCGCCCTGTGCGCTCCCACAGAGAGGGCCTCCTCAGGGTGCCGTCGGTCAGGGAATGTCGACTGGTGACCCCCAGGGGGAGAGCATTCTCTGTGGGCGCGCCTGCCCTCTGGAATCAGCTTCCGGTTGAGCTCCGGATGGCTCCCGACCTTCGCTCATTTCGCCGCGACCTGAAGACTTGGTTGTTTGAACAGGCCGACCTGGGCTGAGGGATTGGATTTTAGTGTTTAAATTTTAATAAAAAATTAAATTTTAGATTGTATTTATTACTTAGGGCTATTGATTTAATCTTATTTTAATTTTTATACCTTGCGTGTTGTTACTGTTTTAATTGCCCTGTACACCGCCCCGAGTCCTTGGAGAGGGGCGGTATATAAATCTAATTAAAAAAAATACTTCCCAAAACTAGAGTTACAAGGGAAATGGATTTAAAATTGATAGTTATTAACCTGTAAGATGAGTTCATTGCTTGCTTCAGAGAAAAATCCAATTCTTTGAGTGGCAAGCAATGTCTTCCTTTCTTAATTGCCAACTCTCCTATTTTGCCTTGTTTAGAGGGGTCGAAGATGAAACAAGTTTTATCTGTTCAAGTTTTAAGCCATATCAGGCAACAGAGAGTTTATGAACCTTTTCCTTACAAAGCATTCTAATCCAGTCAGTTACCTAGGAGCCAGTCCTGGTAAATTCACCCAAGTTAGTTTTATAAGGAACAACCTATGTTTCCATCCAGCACATACTGCTGGGAAAACTTCCAAGATCCTATTATATCCTGTTGTTAGACAAAAACAATAAGATCTGGAACCCCTCTCTTATCTTTTTCAATTTGTTTCCTCCTTTCTCCTTCCATGCAACTATCACGTTCTACTTTTATACTCTTTGCATATGCTACTAAAACTAAGTTTCCCCAACCCAGTACTCTCCAGATTTGATGGACTACATCATCTGGAGATGGTGACAACTCAGCTTTGGCACACCTGAAGGCACCAGGTCAGGGAAGATGGATTTTGCTGCAAATCCATTCCTGTAACCAATGAGAGATCAAGAACTGAATTCCAAACTTTCAGAATGCATCCCAGGTTCTCTGTGATTGATCTGTGAGGCCCTTGGTCAGCTTGAATTGTCATGGAAGACACTGGTCCACTAATTACATTGAAAACAGTATATCAAATGGATGAATAATAATCAGGCTGTTAATTCTTGTTTGCCATATGCCCTCTTGTGGCCATCATGTTCTTTATGAATCTATCTCTTTCAATAATTTTATACAACACAGCAGAATAGATTTGAGACTTTGCAGAGTGCCTCTTCCCTAGTTTATCTCCCTTCTAATTTTTCAGAAAACTCCCTTTGTCCCTATTCCCAAACAACTCTCTGATTAAATTTGCGGGTACTATACCATGAATGGGCCACTACAGTGAATTTCTACCTTTGAAAACCATATTTGGGGGGAAAAAACAAACCCTCCTATTCACTCCTAACTTGCAAATAAAAAGGTGGGGATTAGAACCGCATCTGTGTCCCTTTACTTTTTGCAGCATGAGTAAGCTAAAATATGATAAAAGCAGGCATATCTTTAGGCTGGCAATAACAATGGAATGTATTCAGATGTAAAAGCTTTTTTTAACCATGTTAAAAAAAATACACTTATTTTAGTTCTCTAATTTAGAAACCGCCCATCTCCCTGACAGAGAGACATGAAATATAGGCAATAAAGAAAACCCTTAAAAGCTAAATCTGTATCAACCAAATTGTAAGCCACTCAGAGTCACTGATGGAGATTGGGCAGCCAAAGAAATTGAACAAACAAACAGCCTTTGTGCAGCCTTGAAATCTCAAAATGCCATTTTTTAAATACATTCTCTTTTTTGGGTAGTTAGGTGACCATAATCTTACTTCCAAAAGTAGCAAGTTAAACAATCAGAATAAACTGAATTACTGGGGTGTATGTTTCACTGGTTTTCCTAAAGTGGTTAATTTACACAAGATGTTCACACATCCCGATATTCTAAGTAATCCTAGGACTTCTTCAGATTCCTCTCTCTTAATCAAAAAGTTACCCTTTTATGTCTTTAACATGAGTATTCACTAGGTTTAATTTGCCATTTACTGAGGGTTTCCCCCCCCATACTTTCCAGAAAGTATGTGAAGCCTCCATTGAGCTTAAGATTCCTATTTTGCCTTAAAAACATAAGGAAAAATCCAAATCAAAAGCTACCCCCTCCCCTCTTTTCTCTGAAATTTAGCCATCAAAGCTTGTCTGCCCCAGTAACATGAAAAATACATTAATTTTGTTTCTTTCCCATTCCTCCTTTCCTTATTTCATATCGCAAAGAAGTTAAAAAGGGAGATGGGAATGAAACCAAGGCACAGACTGTCTTGTATTAGTGATTATACATTAGTCACTCTAGCAGCCTTTTTGGCTAAAGTACATTATAAAACTGCCACTAATAAATAAGCAGAAGTGCTGAAGAGTTCCAAAACAAAGAGCAGATTGTGTTACAAGTCAGCAAGAAACTAACATATTATCTGTGTCAGATATGAAGAGCACTTTATTAAAGTCTATACAGGGGTGACGGCATGAACTATGAGTCTTACATTAACTGAAAAGGAGCAGTACATTGAAATGAAATGTGCCAAGCACCAAAATGGTATAATGACAAAAACTGAACCAGCAGCTGGATGATGCAGTTCTTGGAGAAAATATCTCCTGCTGAGAATGACAGTTGTCACTTTCTAATCTTATTGCATAAACAGTGCTACTTACTCTCTCAAGATACTATCTAGGAAGAGCTAGTGGAGTTTCACCAAAGTATAATATTTGAAAAGTTAGGTATGATGAATAAACTTGTCCCTGAGACAAGACAGAGTATCCACCAATAAGGTTTCAGAATTCACAGGTCTATAAAAGTAGGTTTGGTCTCCATCTTTTTTTTAAGTGAAAATACCGAAAAATTTATCAGACGGGCAAACTTGGACAGGACAGATCTCTTAACTTTCTGATGCAACAGTGAAAATACAGGTAGTCCTTGACTTGTAACAATTCACTTAGTGACCGTTCAAAGTTACAACGGCACTGGAAAAAAGTGACATGACCATTTTTCAGACTTATGAGCCTTGCAGCACCCCCATGGTCACGTGATTTACATTCAGATGCTTGACAACTGGCTCACATTTATGACGGTTGCTGTGTCCTGGGGTCATGTGACCATCTTTTGCCACATTCTGACAAGCAAAATCTATGGGGAAGCCAGATTCACTTAATGACCGGGTTACTAATTTAACAACTGCAGTGATTCACTTAACAAATACGGCAAGAAAAGTCGTAAAAACTCACTTAACAAATTTCTCACTTAGCAACATAAATTTTGGGCTCAATTGTGGTTGTAGGTTGAGGATTGCAGTTGCAATATCAAACTGACTGTTCCATCTTATTCAATCTTGTTTTGCCTTGAGGTAGGCATGTAAGCTAATAAGACTGACTTAAATAAAGGAAGCAAACTCATTCTTAAAATGGACACTTCCATAGACAGATACATTCTACTATATAGAACAGAAAAGAATATTTGGGTCATAAAACCCTAAGAGCCACACCATTTTGAATGCAAGCGATGCTTTAGCTAACTGGAATAAACATTATTTAGGTAATACTTTTTTTGTTGTTCTGTTCAGCAATGTCCAATTCTTGGAGACTGCCTGGACAAGTCCCTGCAGTTTTCAGGGCAACATTTTTTTAAGAAGTGGTTTGCCCTTACAAATCCTAGGTTTGAGAGGAAGTGAATAGCCGAAGGTCCCCCAGCTGGCTTTGTGCCTAAGGTGTGACTAGAACTCGTGGTTTTCTAGTTTCTAGTCTGGTGCCTTAATCACCAAGCCAAACTGAATCTCAATATTTCTTATACATTTGCTTAATTATAGTGCAAATGCTTTGGTTAAAAATACGTTTTGAAGTCAATTTTGGAGGGATTCTGAGGCCACAGTTTAGGCCTCGTGTATGTTGTGTGGAAGGGTATATAAATCATGCTTTGATCTGAAGTTGCTAACTCTTGCAATTATTTATTTATTTATTAAATTTACCTTCAAAGAAATCCTTCTTCCCATAAGCCAATTTATAAACCACTTAAAAATGTAATACTTTTTCCCCCCCAAAGGTCTTGGAATTGAGAAGACAAAAATATCAACCCATCATTTGTCACTGTCTTCTGCTTCCATAATTGTTTTTCTGCCAATATCTTTGGCTATCAGGGACTTCTTCCTGCAGATTCTGGACGCCATTATTAGCCACCACCACCCCACTCCCCTGCCCTGCTCTGTGCCTCATCATGGATAGATGGGGGGAGGGAGTGGTGTTCCTGGTAGGGATGAGCAAAGAATATTAGGAATGTATGGAAAGAGTGTATACTGTATTCCCAGGGGAGTCAACTGATAAAGTCATCCCAGGTACTCAGCTAAAGCAAGTAGGCACCTCTGTTGGAAAATTGGAGATGCTGGAGATAAATTATCACCTAACAGCTGTGCCAAAGGCAGGAGAAGGCAACAGTAAACCAATCCTCTATTTTTATGAAGCAAACCACATGGACAGAAAACATAAAATGATTTATAGCAATAGCAATATCACTTAGGCTTACGTACCGCTCCAGAGGGCTTTACAGCACTCTCTAAGTGGTTTACAGAGTCAGCATATTGCCCACAACAATCTAGTGTTCCTCATTTTACTGAATGAGGGGCCGCCCAGGTTAGATGGTTTTCAAGATGCTACTGAAAAAAAGCTGAGGCACTTTCAGAGTACTAAGGGTGCTTATGATGTGATTAGATGAAAGCCTTTGGGATATCTACTTGCTGGTGTTGTTATACAAAAAACCATCAGAAGCTGCAATGACAGAATTACATTGAGATTATGGAACACAAGTAACACAAACATGGATACACTCAACACAGTGAAA
The DNA here is from genome assembly GCF_964194415.1 of Vipera berus. Classification (NCBI taxonomy): domain Eukaryota; kingdom Metazoa; phylum Chordata; class Lepidosauria; order Squamata; family Viperidae; genus Vipera; species Vipera berus. The sequence goes on from NC_138203.1 coordinate 249,799,992, forward strand.
GATGAAATGGCTACAAGTTGACATCTTAGACATCAGCGAATTCAGATGAGGTAGAATTGGACACAAGATCACACTGTTTATCACACAGAAATAAAAAGAAACATAGGAATACAATTCACTATATTATTGGTAAAACTTAAAGAGGAGGAGCACATTTAAAGCATCAAAGAATGGTCAAGTACTAACTGTGGAACAGATCACGAACAAGCTTCAAGTGAAAGCCAAAGAAGAAAGCTACTCAGCTTTCACAGTAGGATCATGAACCCACCATTTTCAAGGAGAACATCAGGAAATGTTTTGAAGTTATAAACCTCATTGATAGAGAACCAAAGGAATTATGAAGTGAACTTAAAGAAGTTGTTAAAGATGAATATGAAAAAGGGTTGCCAAAATTTGGGAAACAGAACAAACCAATGGAAGTTGCCAAGAAGGAAAGCCAAAGCCAAGGAAAACAAAAATCTCAGAAAGAATCTTAACCAAGAGTTTCAGAGAGCTGTTAGAAGAGACAAGAAGCAGTATTACAACAACATTAGTAAACACACTGAAGGTGAAAGCAGACATGGAAATACAAGGAATTTTTTTTTAAAAAAAATCTGTGAATCCAGAAGCAAGTTCCAGCCTTGGAAATGGTACGTTAAAGGAGACCAATTGACAGATAATGATTGATTCAAAGGAGAACAAACAAAATGGAAGGAATATACTGAAATACTGTACAACAGTAGCTCAGATGGTATTTCCTACTTATGAGAACCTCTGATACACAAGATGAAATTAGATCTGCACTCCACTGATTACCAAGGCTACAGGAATTGATGGGAATACCCACTAAACTATGACAAGCAGCAGAAGAAGAATCAGTAAAGATTGTAAGCAAGCTACGCCAGCAAATTTGGAGAATTTGCTGAGAGGCTGAAAGAGGTCAATCTACATTCCAACATAAAAGGGAGAGGGAAAGAGAGAGAGAGAGAGAGAGAGAGAGAGAGAGAAAGAGAGAGAGAGAGAGAGAGACAGAGAGAGAGAGAGAGAGAGACAGAGAGAGAGACAGAGAGAGAGAGACTTAACGGTGTGCAACTAAACTATCATGCAATATCCTTAATCTCACATGCTAGCAAAATAATACTTAGGATCATCCAATGCAAATTAGAGCTCTGCATGGAAAAAGAGACACCAGATGTTCAAGCTGTGTTTAGAAAAGGCCAAAAAATATAAGACATTATTGCTGATGCATGCTGGATAATTGAACAAACCAAAGAACGCCCCAAAGAAGTCACTATGTGCTTCATTGATTATAAATACTCATAGCTTCAATGGATGGAGTGGGTAATTGCCACAACAGCAGAAAGCACAGAGGTGAATTAATTTCCTCCTGCTGAGACTTGATGGGAAAATCCTTCTTGCAGCTTATATATGCACGGAGGAAATCCCCCACTAGGATCTCTGGAGAATTTTCTCAAGAAGCAACAGCATCTGCAGAGAATTCTTCAGACATGAAGCTTATGGAGGAGTAAGTTAAATTTTGCCTTCCTACAATCCCAAATATTACCAAGGCCCTTTCCTAATTGGGTGCTACTTACAATCTTCAAGCCATAATTAATCATAGGTAATTTGAACCAAGAAAAGAAAACTAAGATCATGGCATCTGGCCCTCTCAATTCCTGGCAAATAGATGGGGAAGAAATGGAGGTAGTGACAGATTTTATTTTCCTGGGCTCCAAGATCACTGCAGATGGGGACTGTAGCCAATAAATTAATAGACGCTTGCTCCTCGGGAGGAAAGCCATGACAAATCTAGACAGCACACTAAAAAGCAGAGACATCACCCTGTCAACAAAAGTGCATATAGTCAAGGCTATGGTCTTCCCAGTTGCAATGTATGGCAGTGAAAGCTGGACCATAAGAAAGGCTGAGCGCCAAAGAATTGAGACCTTTGAACTATGGTGCTGGAGAAGACTCCTGCAAGTCCCTTGGACTGCAAGGCGATCAAACCGGTCAGTCCTAGAGGAGATCAATCCCGACTGCTCTTTAGAAGGCCAGATCCTGAAGCTAAAACTCAAATACTTTGGCCACCTAATGAGAAGGAAGGACTCACTGGAGAAGAGCCTAATGCTGGGAAAGATTGAGGGCAAGAGAAGAAGGGGACGACAGAGAATGAGGTGGCTGGATGGAGTTACTGAAGCAGTAGGCGTGAGCCTAGATGGACTCCAGAAGATGGTAGAGGACAGGAAGGCCTGGAGGAACATTGTCCATAGGGTTGCGATGGGTCGGACACGACTTCACAGCTAACAACAACAAAATCTGAACCAGAATCAGAACCAGTTGAATAAATATGCACTGTCCACACTGCATCAGTTTCTTTTCCAATGCATCTATTGCTGTCAGTCCCAAGTCTTGGTGACCAGGTTTCTTGACTACACTATGGGAGTGGGATAGGTACAATGAATATTCCAAATAATCCCAGTATGTGTTAGTTCACAAGTTCCATCTTTCCCAGCAGGCATGAGAATGATGGATATTGTGGAACCGTATCCAGGAGAAATTGGATCAGAATGGTTGCCTAAAGAAAACCAGACAGTTTTTTGTGGGGTTTTTTACCACAAAGTTAGTAAATGATACTTTCATCTACTCGATACCCTTCTGACCTATCCTCATAATAAAAATCTTGAAAACCAATGAAGCATGAAAACATCACCAGTCAAGATCCCTGTCTTTTTCTATTTGGCTGAGACAAATTAGATGTTATCTGCTACACCAGGGGTCCCCAATCCCTGGGCTATGGCCCACTTCCGGGCTGTGGGCTATTCAGAACCGGGCAAATGTGAGCAGCAAGCCGGCATGCAGAAGCACGCAGCTTAACTTGCATGAGTGGCAGGCTGGCGTGCACGTGTTCGTCCGGCTCAATTTGCATAAATCAAGCTGTGCTCGTGCAGCCCAGTTCCCCTTCTCCCCCAGCCGGGCTGCCAAGCCACAAAGTTTGGGGACCGCTGTGCTACACCTCTTTAGTTTGCTACTATACTGTTTTCAGTTGCGCAAACATAAGGAACTATGATCTTGATTTCCTTGTTCTGAAAAGATAGACCAGGACAATAAAGTAACTGCGGCTAAAAGGACCATAATACCACTTTGCATTCAAGTTTCTAATTTTAAGAACAACAAAGCCTCTTGTCTTTGAGCTTCATATATGACATTTTGAGTACCTTACCGGAAGAAAGAGGCGTTGGGCAGCACACGGCTTGAATAATTTTCTCCACTCTTCAGCGTTTCCAACTGAGAAGGAGATTGGGTAGACATTGTATTCAAACTTCTTTGAGAAAGAGTTAGGCCATTCCTCTAACTGCAAAGCACAAGAAGGAAAGGAAGTATTAGCATTCCTGATAGGGTGCCTTTATGGGAGTAGAAATGCTATTCAAATATCTTCAAGCCATGTACTAATTAAGGCTGAGATTAGGAGCAGAAGTACAGCCACCATTAACTTAGGGCTGACAAGCTTTCTAACTGAATTGTAGTCTTTTAAACAAATCTGAGGCTTAGCAGTTGCTTTTAAACAAAGAAATCACTGAAAGAGACTCACTTTCTTCTCAAATTCTGGCTTCAGGGAATCCTCAGCAAATATATGAAATTTGAGCTTCTTGTTGCTAAAGAGAACTGCTGATTTCAGCATGTTGAGAGTTTCCAGCAGCCGGTCGCCACATGCTACAACCGCAAGATGCATCCATTGCACCGAAGAAAACTGGGCTGCAGAATGCTTTTGGTCCCTTGGTCTCCTAAAAGTAATTGTTAAAAAATGTACATGGATCATAATCAACATTTAAGAGGTACCAAGATTAAAGAAATATATATTAGAAGAAGTTGTCACAGCTTATTTTCATTAGGTTACTGAACCAACATGTGGGTTAAGATAACATCTTCCTCAAGTCATTTCTCTCAAAATTACTTTGGGTTCTTTTGTATGAAGGAATTCCACATAGCAGAGGCAACAAAAATATATTTACTGTTATCAAGAAAAATAGTAATTTCAGCTGTTTCAGAAAACAATCACAAGTGAGACATGAAAATGGCTCTAACATTAAGTCAGCGGCCTTCCTGATTTTGGAGATATATTTGCAAATATGCCAAAGGTCTCACTGTTCAAGAAGCAGAGTTACTTAAATGGTTTTTTTTCACACAGCCTTCAATCATTCTACCCTTTCTTACAAACCTAAATTACTGATATTACCACTTAGCAATAAATGCAGCTCCCTGTTTAACACCATGTTGACCACAAATTCAAAGATCTTCTGAAATGCCCAGAATTGACATGCAGATAGAGTTTATTTAGAATAATGTTATTAATCTGAAAATATGTTTCTCAGCAGTGAATCCTGGTTCCTGTAGTGCAAAATACCAGTGGTCTTGAGATTATTTCATTCATTAAAAAGTGCTCATATTTTTTCACCAAGAAACTAAAATGTCTAGTAATAACTGCTGCTCCATATTGCAACATAAATCTACTTGCGCCTTAAGGGACATTAGACTTCAGCACCTCACTAGCTCAGCAATGCAATATATTGAATTAATTGCTTAAAAGTCCATAGGCTTTTGTCTTAATTAAACCTCTACTTTTGCAATGGATAAATAATGGCACAAGGCATTTGTGCAAATAGTATTTACTTTCCAGCCAATTAGTGAAAAACCTACTGAATTATTAAAGTGCATAATTGGTTGCTTCTGGGTTGTGTGCTCTTTCCCCCTCCTGTTATGCCTTTTGCCCACTTCTTTTAGGCTTTTCTTAATTGTGTCAGTAAATCAACTTCTATACCAAAAATGCAACACTGACTTGGCTGCCTATGCATTCCTGTTAAAGCATGGAAAACCCTAACAGTCTGATGTGCCAATAACCCTTTAATCAGAACACAAATTTTATGCCGAAGCCTTGGATTCTTAGAAACCTCAGGATGTCTTGGATGCCACACTTGGAGGGCCTAAGATCTGTTGCATTTTTAGATTTTTAAACTCAACTTCAAAATTGAATTATTGAAGTATTTCAAATGTCCTTTTTACTGTTTTTGTTATCTACCTCAGTCTTTGAAGACAGTAGAGGGAATACATCCAGATAAGCAGATAAATAGATACTCCAGTTACTTGGAGTTTCCAGATTAGTAATTTCAAGGCCATAATCTGGAAATTGCTCCACAACCGTATCTTGGCCTTACATTAAGTGTGGAAAGCTTTATATTCCTCAGAGATGTGAATTTGGATCTAAAGCAGAGATTCACAAACATTCTTGGTTCACTATATCCTTATTGTCTCAGTAAAACTTTCATGGTGCCCTTAGCCAAAGAAATACCTAACATTTACATTTATTAAGTTTTAGATCTAGCTATTTTTTTAAAAGACAAAACATAACAAAAGTAAATTATTTTTATTTAAAAAGGCATAAAAAGAGAGGTAATGCAAACCACAACAATTATCTCTGTGCTGTGAACAGATACACATACACATAAGTTGCTATTAGCTCCCATCACAGTAATGGTGGCAAGCTTTCAGCAAAAGCACAGGTGGCGTAGACCTTGGTGAGAACTTCTGAATCAACACAATTAGGGAACAGATTGCTAGTTTCTTTCCTTGCTTCTACTTGAGATGGCTAGATACTGCACCTATACCCAGCAAAATTGCAAAAACAAAATTTTACCGAAGCTTTAAGACTCACATCACTAATCTCATAAGAAGAATCTATGCAGGTTCTTTGAAGAGGATGGGGTGAAATGGACAGAATCATGGGGTGGCGGAGACAATTCTCAATGTCAGTATGAAAATTAAAAAATAAGGATTTGACAAGTGCCTCTATTAGGGCTTTTCAACCAGTGGTACGGGTACCACCTGTGGTACACTGGCACCTGGCAGGTGGTATGCGACCATCCTAGAAAAGTGGTAGCGGGGGAAGGGAATGAGTTGAACTGGTGGCAGCACCGCACAAGCCTAAGCAAGAGATGGCTGGAGCTAGGCAACTGGTGGTACTCAGATGTTGCCATATCCTAAAAGTGGTACAATGGGTGAAAAGGTTGAAAAGCCCTGTATTACATGACATCCCTTAAGAAGGACTGCAAGCCTATGCAACTCAGAGCATTAAGCACTTCAAACAGTGATATGTGAAGCCCTGGAAGAAAAATTGCAGAGAGCAGTCTTCCCCATGTCAAAAAGTATGCTCTGGGAAAGGCTATATACCAACTATTCAGGTCCCCAAGTAGATTCACTGTTGCCAGGATCTCCTATGGACTCTCTGGCAAAAGACCAATTTTAATAGAATAGTTTTCCCTTTCCCGGAAGCTTAGATGAATTTCAGTCATCCTTAGCTTGATTCCTATCAGGTTCCAATCACTTCAAAGCCTGAGAAAGCAGCACTTATCTGCTAAAAACAGCCCCAGATATCTTCTAGTCTATGTTAATCGCGCTTATTTTGAAACCAATGCCAATCGCAGCATGAAAATACTTTGCAATGTTTTTGTTACACGTAGCTTAAACTACAATCCTAAACATAGGCAGAGCAAAATTCAATTTTATGTTCACTCAGAAGAAACTACTCTCCTGGGATGGGAAGGGGAGGAGGTGGGGAGAGAAAGAGGCTGAAAAAAAAAATCAAGAGAAAACCTTTGTTTTATTCCCCAAGGGTCTCCATTTTTTATCTTTGAAAATACAGGAAAATTGAACTGTGGAATATTCCTATACATCTTATTTAAATGCATTTGTTTTATTCCTTTTGTTACTGACACTAATATGTAACTCCAACAGGTTTATATGCCCAACAGTAGTCAAATAGCCTTGGTGGAGTAGTGGGCTAATGCCTCCTTAAGTAACACCAGCTGCCTGCAATTAGTGCAGGTTCGCATCCCACCAGGCTCAAGGTTGACTCAGCCTTCCATCCTTCCGAGGTAGGTAAAATGAGGACCCAGATTGTTGGGGGCAATTAAGCTGACTTTGTAATAATGCCACTTGGGGTGTGTGTGAAAGCCCTAATAAGCAGGCATATACATAGAATGAAGGCTACTGCTAAGCTTGTAAGCCGCCCTGAGTCTTCGGAGAAGGGCGGGATATAAATGGAATAAAAAAAAATAGGTCCATCCTTCCTATAGAGATCCGTAGCCCTATTCATCCCAACAGCAAAGAACATCTGCCCATGAAAAAGGCAGGTGTTAATTTCCACCATATTCCAATCAGATGCCATCTGTTCTGAAACAAAAACAAGGCCTAATGTGTGGCTACCCATATGAGTTGTGGCCATGATGGCATGGGACAAACCCATGGTTGTCATGATGGGGATGAATTCCCAAGTTGTCTCATAGCTCAACCCTCAGCCCACAGATATCTCCTAGCTTCTAAAGGGCATCAGGGATTGCAACAACCATCTTACCTGCACTGTTTAAGCTTGTGGCCACTGCCACACCAAACCCCAGGAGGATATTTATGAGACAGGAACACACCATCTTAACTCAACTAGGACTTAGTCACACAAAGCAGGTCTACTTCCTCATTCATAGATTGTGGAAAATCTGAGATGTATTGCAGGCAGACCTAACGTTAAGCAGCAGCTTAATAGCCAAACAATTATTTGTATATTGTTCTCAAACCTTTTATTTCCTCAAATGACTTCTTTAAACTTTTAGACTTTTAAGTAAAGTATCAGGTCATAACAAATCCTAGGTACAAGATATATACAATACAACTATCAAATGCAAGCATTTCTTCTTTAGGAACACTAACTACTAATTTGCTGAAATAATTTGCACACTAGGCTTTCTGGCAAGTAAGAAGAAGGACACTGCAAGCAACAGAAGTTGAACTTCATCTGATAATTTTTGGGGGGGTTCCATTAGTGTCTATATAAGAGAGTGTTTGAAGAGAGGAACTGTCTGCAGCTGCACAATCTTTGGGGGATTCCTGGATGTGGATAGGTCTTACCTCTGGTGATATGCAGAGGAGGCACTATGTTTGTGTTCCTGCCTCAGTGGATCCCTCGTTCATCTGTACCAAGTGCAAACTCATTGTGCTGCTGGAAAAGAAAGTGGAAATGTGCCTGTCCATGCTGAGGCTCATTAGAGAAGTTGAGGAGTTTCTGGATAAGGCAGAAGGATGTTCTTCTGCTTCCAGCCTTCTGTCCTCCTGCCTTGCTAACTTGGATTTGACACTAAGAGAAAATGACAGGTTAGGGCAGGGGTGTCAAACTCGCAACATCACGTGACGTGTCACAATGTATCACAACTTTTTTTCCATTGCCGGCAATGGGGTGGGCACAGTTTCGCCATGACGCATCCAGCCCGCGGACCGGCAGTTTGACACCCTTGGTTTAGGGAATGAAAATAGTTAAATGGCTATTTTTCTTTCAGCTCAAGAGCACTCATATTTGAGGATGATCAATGTTCTGATAAATATGATCTGTCAAGCTTCAATTCGTTTCGGTGGGCAAGGATTTAAAGGAGAGGTTGCACAGAAGACAGCTGTAAGAATTCTCAGCCTGAACAACTAAAATTCAACTAGATTGGACTGAAATTTTGGATATCTTCCAAGATGATTATGCAACAAAATGTGGAGTCCAATTTAAAGCAGATGTGAGCAATTTTATAGGCAAAGTGCCTTGGAAACATACCACACTGAGTCAGTTAATACCAGCAAAAAGCCAAAATCTTTTAAGGCCGCTAATTACCCAGAGCTGAGTTGATGCTCTATGGCGCAGCACAGTCAGGATATTGTGCTGCATTTGCTGTCACTAAGCATGCCCTGAAATTTGAACATACTATGTGCAAATTGTTTTCCACCAATACTACACTGCTGTTAGCCTTTATAACACCACAAAGCCGTAAATCACAGGCTTTTCCTTCCTACCTTGACAAAATAATCAACACTTCACTAGTCGTTTGATAGTTCTCAGAGGCAGCTGAGAAATGCTGATAATTCTCTGTAGCCTAGAACCATTGTTTGATTCCATACTTAATCTGTCAAACATTAGCTCTTTCTAAATTTCTGGTGCTAGTTCCACACTCTACTTCTCTGGTAATTAAGGATGCTCAATTGATTTGAAAACAAAGTTTTTGAAACCTTTATAACAGGATTAGATCTAAAATTCAATAGAAAAAGACTATGTCTTTAAGGACCATCCATGAAATCAATAGTAATTATAACTAATTACCAGAACTGTGCCATTAAATTTCATGTGTTTATATGTAAAACATCAAGGAATAATTTGCATATGTGAACAAGCTACTTAAGATCAAATATGAAATGGGATACCCATATCACTTCAGACATGAAAACTTTCAAAGGAATGATTCATAGATTAGGCAAAAAAAATAAATACGTAATGCAATCATAAATTATCACATTTTTCCATGGCTTGACTTAAAATTTTATCTACCCTGTAAATATTGACCATTCACCTGAACCTAACAACTGTCCCATGGAACTTCAATGACTACCTGGAAACATGGTATATCCGTAAACTTGGACTAGACTGGAACTAAGACAGTTTTATTACCCTGTTGATTTCTCTGTCAAGCTCTTGTGCCCGGAGAAAGACAAGTTGGAAGGGGCCAATAACAAGTGCCAATAAAGCACATGACCAAACATTTTAATGTGAAGGGGATACATGCCAGCAGCTTAGCAACAGATTGCGACATGATTCTGTATCTGTGTAATTTTCAGCAGGGAATTACACCTACATACCAATGTTATTTAACGTGAAAGAAGCCTTAGAACAACTGATTCTGTAAGATTTTGAATAGTTCTCATATTACTTTCAGAGAACATTTTAGATCAATTATAACAATTGCAGAAAATAAATGACCTGATAAAGCCAAGAATGTTGTCAGTCAGAATCTGGTCCCCCCCCCCCCCCGTTAATTTGTAAAGCAAAATCACAGAAATTTCAGGGAAAGGCAGAATGCAATGATTAGCAACTTCTTTCTCATCATCTAAGTTTGTAATAGTTACATGTAATCATTATATGATCAAAACTGTATATAATGTTCAGGGCTGCCATAATACGGACTGCCTAGTATTATACATGCATATTTAGCCTGCATATGAAATAGAAATAAATACTGGATGTTTTTCTTGGTATTATTTCAATTGCTGGAAATTTAGACAAAATGGTCATGCTCCATATACTTTTGGATTAAAAACAAGATGATAGAGGGCTAACGCTGGAGAACAAAGTACCTGTCAGTTTAGGCATTGTGGGCAATATTGTAAGTTTTAGGAAACAAACAGATAAAAATCAACTTTAGGAGATCAGTTCTTATTCTCCTCCCTTAAGAGATCCTCCCTTATTCTTATTCATTTTTCAGTGCAAGACTAGCAAAGCAATTCTGCAATACAGGCAGTCCTCAACTTACAACCCTAATTGAGTCTATCCATTATGATTGCACGTTGTGATGGTTATAAAGCAATTTCAGGATCACTTTTTGTAGCAGTTGTTAAGTGAATCACCATTGTTAAGTGATTCTTCAGTTGGTAAGTGACCGCTGTGACCGCTGAGTGAACTCATTGTTCACTATGGGGTGTTTTTGCCGAAAATAACAATAGCGCTTAGACTTATATGCTGCTTCACAGTGCTTTACAGCCCTCTCTAAGCAGTTTAGAGTCAGCCTATTGCCCCCCGACAATCTGGGTCCTCATTTTACCGACCTCAGAAGGATGGAAGGCTGAGTCAACCTTGAGCTGGTGAGGATCGAACTGCCAAACTGCTGGCAGCCGGGAGTCCACAGTAGTAGCCTGCAGTACTTGCATTCTAACCACTGTGCCACCAAATCAGAAGTAAACATTGGTTATCAGCAAAAAGTCATAAATCACAGTTGTGTGACTGTGGGGCACTACAAATGGCCATAAATGCACTCTGGTTGCCAAGTGCCCAAAATGCAGTCATGTGACTGTGGGGCAGTGCATCATAACTCCAGAACTAGGTCATAAATATTTTGTGGGGGACGTACTGTAATTTTGACAAGTTGTAAGTCAAAGATTACCTGTATGCAAGGAAGAGAGATAAGGATGTGTAAGGGTACCATGTCTACCAGACACCACCCATTTCAGCCTACAACAGGGGAAGATTACACTGCTATAAAAGGCAGAGAAACATGAAAGGATAGCCCCACCACACATCCAATGAAATAACCATGAGTCCACCAAATGTGAATTACTGCCCATGTTGCAGATTTGATATGATGCAGTGGGAAAGAAGAATGCCTCCTGCTCAGCTGAATTCACCCACAAATGGAGAAATACATTTACCTTTTCCCATCTGAAAACAGAATCTGCCAGATATGGTAGTGTTACAGCATTTTCGAGTATGGAATTCTGCACTGGAAATCTGAGCATAAAGCAAAGACCAGTTAGTGAGATGCAAGTTCAAAATAAGGAGTAATTTTTGACTATGAGAGCTATGAAGCAGTGGGACAGGAGCATATGAGGGCAAAGACTCCATCCGATCCTCTATCTGCTACTATAACCTGGATTAAGATACTCTGTGCTGCCAGCAGTGTGAGTTCAGATCTAAGGTGCACCTTCTCTTTGCATCTGATGGCTATTGCTGGTTCGGGAATCAAGAAGATTGAGCTGGGCATATGAGAATTTGTCTTATCCAAACAGCATTAAAAGCTTGTCTGACAAATTAGATCAGATTTCCAACGCGGTGGCAAAAACCAAGTATGACTGAAAGTCAAGGACAGCAGAGCCTTCAAGAAGAATTCAGCACAAGCAACACCCTCCTTAACTCCCAGCCTCCTATCACCAATCCATCTTGGTTATTTGGACTCCCCTTCCTCTACACTTCCTCTTCTCCTGCCACAAACTACTTGATACAATATTTTGGCAGATCCCCTGCACGCACATTGCTTCTTCATAGCACAAAGTCCCTGAATAAGATGGGAACCAAAGGTCCACATTCAGCTAGCCATTAACGTTCTATAAAGAGAAATGTTGTTGTTGTTAGCTGCGAAGTCATGTCCGACCCATCACGACCCTATGGACAACGTTCCTCCAGGCCTTCCTGTCCTCTACCATCTTCTGGAGTCCATTTAAGCTCACGCCTACTGCTTCAGTGACCTCATCCAGCCACCTCATTCTCTGTCGTCCCCTTCTTCTCTTGCCCTCAATCTTTCCCAGCATTAGGCTCTTCTCCAGTGAGTCCTTCCTTCTCATTAGGTGGCCAAAGTATTTGAGTTTTAGCTTCAGGATCTGGCCTTCTAAAGAGCAGTCAGAGAAATAGTGCTGTGCATTTCCACATGCATGCAGGAAACAGACCATTTTAAGCAAAGTGCCTTTCTTCTGAAATTCCTTTCTGAACTTTAAAGGGTGGTCCCTCTTTTTTTTTGAGTTGGCATTGCTAAAACCCAGTGCTGATTTGCACCACAGGCTACACTCCATCGTGGCATTGAAAGTAGTGATTCTTAATTACGTTGCTTTTTCCTTTCTATTCAGCTAAATGGGAGGCTTCCCCTTACACCAATTTTGTGATAGACACTTACCCCAGTTCTGCTATATTCAGCATGAAAAAGGAAAAGTCTTGTACTTCTATCTTACTCCTACTTTGTCTTTGATCTGACTGCTTGACCAGCACAGAAATGCTGCTGAATCCCTGCCATTTTTTCCAATATCTTTCAGATGCAAGGTGAGGGTTCTGCTTGTGTTCGTGTGAGAGCATCTAGTTTATTTGGGCTCACTTCAAAAAAAGCGTTAAGCAGCAGAACCGGTGAGCGCTGGGTGGGAGCACAGTAGCAAACCACTTCCAACTTCTTTCAAGGAAACATGTCCATGTAAGTCTCCAGCACCTTAGCTGAAACAAGCAGAGCCTTGATCTTTTCACATGTAAAGGAGGTACAGTGCTTTTTTTTGTAAAAGAAAAAGGTGCCGGAACTCACACATGTCATACAACCCACCTTGCCTACTCTACAAGGTTCCATCCAAAAAAGGTGCCGGAACTCCATTCTGAGCCTTCTATGAGAAAAAAAAAGCCCTGGCTTCCCTTTTATCCTTCTTCCCCTCCACTCCCAAGTCAGCTTAACTGCAGTATGAAGTTGGGTCCTTACTTGTCCTTTCCAGCAGAGGGTTTGTTTTTTCCCCTCCCCACAGTAATGTATTCATTTGCTACTGGCTGAAATGTTCTTGATCATCTAAGATATACTCTGAAGAAAAATGACACCGGGAGGGACAACAGCTAACAGAAATTGATCCTGCTTTTTAATGCACCCATTTGAATTCCATCCATGAGTGGTCACAGTAAAGAGTGTTTTTTTTCTCCCTCAATCAGATATAAGGGTAGTTAGGAACCCAGAGCTTTAATAGGGTAAAGAATAAGATCTCAGAGAATGGGACATTCTTTCATTCAGAACATTTCTGTGCAATTGTGAATCAAAGGCAGACTGGTTTTATTTGATAGATGAGGTCACCCCGATTTAGAAAGAGGGCGAGAGAGCAATTTATTCCAACCCAGAGAAAGCATGCAGCAATTATTTCTACTTTATCAAATTAAAAGCCTATTATTTTCTAGCATTTTTTTCACCCTATTTTTTCTTAAGTAGCATAACAGGCATAAATTGCAGTATGTTTTTCTAATTGCTGTTATTTAAAAAGCTGTAATTAATGTCTTCATTGAAGACATGTTAACTGTTTAATTATTCAACCTTGCATTATCATACGAGCATCGGTAAAGCCACACACCTGTCATGACATTTGGTAATCAGTGGAACCATTTAGAATGAACAAATCAAGAGCTGCTTTTTAAGATTGATCTTTTATACTGTAAAAATAAGGCTCACTCCATATTTGGATGGAAAAAAATAGGGCTTTTAAGCTGGATAAACTAATGGCAATTTTTTGGGTGGCTGGGCAATAAATTGCTTAGCATTATTTGCATGGGGAAAATAAGTTATTGCTTTGGGAATGAGGTGGCTGGATGGAGTCACTGAAGCAGTAGGTATGAGCTTAAACCTTAAAAGGACTCCAGAAGATGGTAGAGGACAGGAAGGCCTGAAGGAACGTTGTCCATGGGGTCGCGATGGGTCGGACACGACTTTGCAGCTAACAACAACAACGGCATGGGTCCAGGTTACCTAAGGAATCATCTCAGCCCAATGGGATTGGCCCACTCCATTCACTCTGGGAGAAGGGGCGTGCTCTGGATCCCATTGGCCAAAGAGTTGTGGTTGACGGGGTCCAGGAGAAGAGACTTTTCTGACATGGCTCTTGTCTTTTGGAATATAATGTCTCCCAAGGTGAGATAATGCCCCCACCTCTTGACCGTCCAAAAGAGCCAGAAAATCTGGCTCAGCCAACTGGCTTGGGACCCTAATGGGGGAGTCCCATTTTGGAGGTGGCTAGTAGATTGGTAGAAGGTCCCACTTCTAACCAACTATGCATTGCTTCTTGTATTTACTTTAGTATTAGTTTTAACGTTTTAACTCTTACTGTCCACATTTTAATTTTTTTCCTCCTGTTAATTGTTTTATTTTATTATTTATGGCACTGGAATCCACCCAGAGTCACTTGATAGTGAGATGGGCGGCATATAAATTTAAAAACTAAAGTATTTTTTTTAAAAAAATGCTTTGGCGCCAATATCCTGATCCAAGTCATAGTTGTGAGGAACCATGGTGGTTCAGTCCACCCACTGCAGAAATCCTCACATTATCCTGGAGAGATGTCTATCCAACCTTTTGCTGAAAAACTCCAATGGTAGAACATTCAAAATAACTCTAGGATGCACCTGTCCCCGCTGCTTATAGCTCTCATGGTCAAAAATTTTGAGCTTGCATCTCATTTTGAGCTTGCATCTCAATAACTGGTCTTTGCTTTATGCTAAGACACTATTGAGAATAAATCTACACCCTCTTCCCTGCAACAGTATTGTAAGACAGCTATCATGCTTCTCCTTAGCTTTCTCTTCTTTCAGCTAAACACCCAATTCTTTCACTATCCTGAAGATTTAACATCTAAGCCTCTCACCATCTCTATTGCTCTTCTCTTCTTTTCCAGTTCAACCTCCATGCTTCTGATAATAAATTTGAGAAGCTAAGTGTGGCTTTTTAATATTATGATTTGTTGTGATCAGCCAGATATTTAGACTAGATTTGGCATTTTTATCCACCTATCAAGTCCTTCCCACGGACCTGGGACAGGGATATTTTTTATTTATATCCTGCCTTTATTTTTTTATAAATAATTCAAGGCAGTGAACGTATTTAACGCTCCTCCTCCTTCTTCTTTCCCCACAAAAACAATTCTGCAAGTTGAGTTGGGCCAACAGAGAGTGACTGGCCCAGTCACCCTACTGGCTTTCATGCCTAAGGACTATAACTCAAGTCTCCTAGTTTCTAACCTAGTGCAGGGGTCCCCAACCCCAGCACCGGGCCACAGCATGCCAGCAACCAGTCCACACAAACGAGCCAAGCCCCATCTGCAGGAAGCACACAAAACCACACACCCTCCAGTCCGCAGAAAAACCTCTCTCCTTGTAATGGGTCCCTGGTGCCCAAAAGGTTGGGGACCTCTGGCCTAGTGCCTTAACTCAGTTTTGAAGACCATATAGGAGCCGTGACCAGGGGGACCTTTGCCCAGGTTCGCCTGGTGCGCCAGTTGCAGCCCTACCTGGACCGAGATGCCCTGCGCACAGTCACTCATGCGCTCGTGACTTCCCGGTTGGACTACTGCAATGCTCTCTACATGGGGCTGCCCTTGGGGACCACCTGGAGGCTTCAGCTGGTGCAGAATGCAGCCGCGCGGGTTGTGATGGGGGTTTCCCGATACTCCCATGTAACACCTCTGCTCCACGAACTGCACTGGCTTCCGGTTGCCCTCCGGGTGAGATTCAAGGTGCTGGTGATGACCTATAAAGCCCTAAATGGCTTGGGTCCGGGATATCTGAGGGAACACCTGCTGCCAGCATCAAGCTCCCTTCGTCCTGTGCGCTCCCACAGGGAGGGTCTTCTCAGGGTACCGCTGGTAAAAGATTGCCAGCGGACAATACCCAGGGGGAGGGCCTTCTCTGTGGGTGTGCCTGCCCTTTGGAATCAGCTGCCTGTAGAGCTTAGGACTGCCCCTGACCTTCGTTCATTCCGCCGGGACCTGAAGACCTGGCTCTTTGAGCTCTCTGGCCTGGTCTGAGGATATTAATTGGGATTTTAACTGTTTTTAACTGGGGTTTTATTGCAAGGTTTCTATAATTCTTTTTAATTGATTTTAAGTTTTGTAATTGTTGTATGTTTTTTAAAATACCTTGTGAACCGCCCTGAGTCCTACGGGAGAAGGGCGGTATATAAATTGAATAAATAAATAAATAAATAAATAAACTATTAGACCAAACTGGCTCTCTATTAGTTCATACATTGTGCTAAGCCATGGTTCTTTATTTCTTTTTCCAAATGAGCAGACATAAGAAAACTCCAATGGGAAACTGCTGACAAATTCCCACATAGCTTTCAGCAACGTATATGCTAGCAGTTATGAACTTTACAACAAGCATTTAATTGGAACAGATATACAGGACAAGAAGCCAATGTATGTTGTCTTTTCCAAGTAATTCAAAACTTTGTTATGATCTCTACATAGGAAAACCATTAGGAGTGAAACAATAGTATGCAGAGAAGAGTATAAACATTGAGGAAACAAAGAATTAAGCA
This sequence comes from Vipera berus, assembly GCF_964194415.1. Lineage (NCBI taxonomy): Eukaryota > Metazoa > Chordata > Lepidosauria > Squamata > Viperidae > Vipera > Vipera berus. Next base: position 249,816,629 of record NC_138203.1, read on the forward strand.
TGGAGGATTTCAGCTGCTTATACAGAAACATTTTCAGGAAAGAGGGTTATCTTTCAAAAATTATTTTTGATTATTTTTTTCCACAGATTAAGGACTATAATGGGATTGAGTGGGTCTCTAAAGGTTGCTTAACATCTTGTATACAGCTGTGAGCCCACATCACAAAACATTGCAGCTATGAGCAATATATGTATGTTCCAGAAAAAGAGAGAGAGAAGGAAAGAGGGAGAGAGAAGATGTGGTTCTTCACTGGCTATATAAAAGTATTAAAGGCCCATGCCTTCTCTATGACCTTTTCCAGAAAGGTTATTAATATAAACGTATGTAAAACATTTGTAATTGGTACTTGGCTATTTAAATGCATTGCATCAAGTGGGGAGCAGTTTTAACATCATTACATACAATCAGCAGGTGTACAAATTATGCATTAAAAAAATCTACATTTTTCCACCACAGCCTGATTATTAAATGACACATTAAACATGATTTTGGGACTCTTTTAACATATTGAACCCAAACCGCATTCTGGCTTAGTATGCTTGTGCCATGCATCTTTCATACGTTTGAGAGTATACAGAGAGCATCAATCTGCATTTTGGAATAAAATTCCCCCAAACAAGAATTCCAACCGCAATCGGATAAACTTTCAAGGACTTTCCCCCCCCCCTCTCTTACAAAACCAAACCCACGGAGTTTACCGTACCTGCATGTCTCAGGGCGTACCTCTCGGAAGAAACCCGGTTTCCTCCCTAGGAGCCGAGAGAAGGAAGAGGCCCCATCTCCCCCCAAACGCCCTACCCACCCATCCACCCATTTTGCTTCGAGACACTGCCGATGAACCCCGAGCCATCGAGGCTCAAAAGGCTCGACTCGGAAGGCTTTACCGAAGGCTGGCCGACTTTCCTCTGGCTCGAACCGCGTTGCGTTTGCCCGATTTTCGGTGGGGACGTGGCTCCCGCTTGGAAACCTGAACTGCTTTTTCCTTCTCTGGCTCCGCCGGCCGGACGGGTCGGAAGCGAGTCTGGAGCGGCGGGGCGACGTTCCCGGCGGCCACGGGCCCCGAAGGGCTCTCCCCAGCCGCTGGCAAAGGCGGCTCGTCGGCGTTGCCCACCAAGAGGTAGAGGAGCAGCAGGAGCGCCAGGCAGAGCGCCAGGGCCACCACTTTGCAAGAGAGCCTCATCGTCCGGCAGGCAGGCGAGGCTGCCTCAGCCCCGGCGGAGAGACATCCCCCTCGTCCTCCCGCTCCCGCGCTGGCAAATTGGATCCAGCTTTGACATTTTAAAGCCGCTCGCTCTCGCCGCCCGAAGCGTCGGGCGCAAAGGAGGGAGTTGGCGGCGCGCAGCTGCCACACTGGCCCCGCAGCTCAGCGGCCAAGCGGGGCGGGGCCAAGGAGACCCTACCGTAAAGTTCAGAAAACCACCGCGGCTACAAAAGTGGAGTGGAGTGGAGTGGGGGGGGGGGCAGAGCGGCCTTCAACGTGCAGCTGTAGCGGGCATGGGTTAGGCCAGGCGGCGTGCGCGTTGCGGTCTGCCGCGTTAAGCCTCTCGTTTTCTCATTCGATAAGCTTTATGGTCACTTTTTTCTGGGAACACGCGGGCACACGTTAAAACAGGGGTCTTCAAACTTGGCCCTTTTATGACTTGTGGACTTCAACTCCCAGAATTCCTCAGCCAGCTTTGCTGGCTGAGGAATTCTGGGAGTTGAAGTCCACAAGTCATAAAAGGGCCAAGTTTGAAGACCCCTGCGTTAAAACAATGAAATTCTCGCGTAAGCCTCTCATTTTCTCATTCGATAAGCTTTATTGTCACTTTTTTTCTGGGAACACGCGGGCACACGTTAAAAAAATGAAATTCTCATGCTCGCTCTCAAAAGTATACGGTACCCGTACAGACGCGCACTCACACACACGCACGCACACATACATACATACATATCCTACTTTTCATTTTAAAATTCTTGGCGTCGTTTAGGAACTGTCATTCAGCAGATTTGCCCGGGTCGATGTTGCAAGGGGATGCTACTCTTAACAACTCCGAATCCCCGTGCAACTAAAACCTCCCCGATAAGAATCATTTAGTCCCGTTTTGTCCAGCTTAGGTTCTATGACTTAAACGCCGTTAGCGAGACGGTAACAACTTTTAACATCCAATCCTGCCTACGTCGCTCAGGCGTTTTGGTATAAGGGTTAATAACAGTCAGGCACAAAGGCTAGCCAGCGCTAAGCTGATTTCCCGCATTTCTCTCTTCGTACAACCAGAACCGAAGGAAGGTTGAGCTCCGATGCCGCGCACGCGCAGAAACAGAACGCCTGTAGTCGTCCCGCCCTGGCATCTGTCACGTGAGCCCTTGGCTGTCTGGGTCGTTCGTTGTTGTTTTTTTTCCCCCCAGCATCCGTATCACTTTCGTGCTAGCTCAACCACTTCTGATTGGTTGGGCTCTTCCAATGATCTTTCAATCCGCCTCTCCAACAGCCCGCCTTCTTCGCTTTGCGGCTTCCTATTGAGGAAGAGCAATTGGATTGGCAGGAGGCTGTAGCCCGTAGGGAGCCTCGTCGCCGTCAGAGCATCGGACGGCTGGAGGCGGAGAAGCAAACCGTGGAAACGTGGGAAGCTGCGAGCGGAGGTGTCTGAAGCTTCTACGGGTGGGTGAGTGTTGGCGCGGGGTTTCATTTGTGGCATTCTTGTTTCCTTACTTATTGATCGGCGTATAGATTAAGGCTGTAGGAGGCGGAAAGGAATTGCCGCAGAGGTGAAAGGCTGAGCAGCCCACGGAGAAAGGGGCAATAAATAAATAACGGTAATCTTTCATTTTTCACCCCAAATGCAGGGTGGGCAGCGGCTCAGAGCTTCCATGTATAGTTGCCTTCCTATAAGACGCTCGACTACAGAGCTCAACATCCGCAACTATTGGCCTAGATGGGAATCATAGGATTGAACTCCGGCATATCTGGAAGTTGCCAGGTTGAGCAGAGAGGTCTGCTCCAAAAGCATGGAAGCAAGGATGTGTGTGTATGTGTAAATAGGCTTACAAAGGTAGCAAGGGTTAATTTTTCATTGACTTGAGGATACAGACAGCCTATCAGCTGGCAGGAAGGTTGTTGTTTTTTCCCCTAAACTTCACTCCAGTTTGAATCTTGGAGACAGCCTGCCCTGGACAAATCTCTGCAAGTTTTTTTTTTGGCAAAGTTTTTTTTTAATCCCCAGAAGTGATTTGCCTTTTACCTAGGGCTGAGAGAAACTGACTGGCCCAAGGTCACTCAGATGGCTTTGTGCTAAAACAAGATTTTACTCTTGAGCTCCCAGTTTTTAGCCTGATGCCTTAATCACTACACCAAATTGGCTCTCAAAGAAAAAAAAACCCTTGCAGAAAAGTGCATAAGCATAAATTAAATTGATGGTTAAATAGCCAGGCTAGCGAATAGTGCCGTTTCTACAGTTTTAATGTTGGATACGTGGAAATGATTGATGGATGCTCAAGGGTTCATTTCCTCTCTCACAAAGTATCCCCTCCTTGCTTCACCCCAGACTTGTCAGTCCAAATAGCTAGAGATGTGCAGGGTGGAGGCAGTCAATCAAAGATGAGTGAGCCCCAACCTTGCCTGGTGCTGCCAGGAAACAGCGAGGATGGCAACTGCCAGAAATAGTCTGTTGGAAAAAGGGCAGCACTTCTTTTCAAGTATTGAAAACAGTAGTAAAAGTGAAAAGTGAAATGCCTCGTTACAGATAAATCTTTGACTTACAACCATTTTTTAGTGACCAAGCAAAGTTACAACAGCACTGAAAAACGTGACCAACAGTTTTTTATGTGACTGCTGCAGCAGCAGCGTCCCCATGGTCACTTGATCAAAATTTGGATGCTTCTCAATTGGCTCATATTTATGACAGTTTCAGTGTCCCAGGATCATGTGATCACTTTTTGCGAGCTTCTGACAAGCAAAGTCAATGGGAAAGCCAGGTTCACTTAACAACCATTGTGTTACAAACTTAACAACTGCAGTGATTCGCTTAACAACTGTTGTAAAATGGGGCAAAACTCACTTAACAGTCTTGCTTAGCAACAGAAATTTTGGGCTCAATTGTGGTCGTAAGCCTAGGACTACCTGTAATGCACTAACCAGGATGAGAATCAGGAATGCAGTTTATCTGGATCTCTAGGGGGTTAAATCAACTTTCTGTGCAGCACAAGAATAGCAATGGTCTGAAGTGAGCATTATATTTTTTTTAACAGAGGTCTAGAACTCTTTTGAAAGAATGCTAAACTTGTGTTAAACAAGGTTAGTATATTTTTTTCCAAAAATGTACAAACTTATGTTTATAAGGAACCCCCAAGTTTTTGGGCAAATTCCTTTGTAGGAGGCACATGATCTGCCCAAGCTAAAATGGGCCTGAGATGTAGAGACCAATATTGGTCTGTCCATGAACTAAAACTCAGGAGAAAGTGGGTAATGCAGAAAGATAATGATCCAAAACTACAAGCCACATTAACCAAAATAATGGTTAAAGCAGAACCAAGTTAATGTTTTCAAGTGGCATAGTTAATGTCCTGACTATAATTCTATAAAAATGTTACAGAAGAACCTGAAGTTGATGGAAGGATTTTCACCATCTTCCCTCGGCTGTAAGGAGGAATATAGGTTAAAATTTCTCAAAGCTGATGTGCAGGACTAATCAACAGTTATTGGAAATGTTTAGTTGCAATTTTTGCTGTAGGGGGTGGAGGAAGAAGTCACCAGTTCCTGAAAGCGAAAGTTCACATACTTTTTCCACACACAAATATGTACCTTTGGATCATTTTCCTCAGTAAATAAACAGGTGCCTCATTTATTTAATTGGTTTCTCTTTATATAGTTTTGGGACTTGTGTGAAAGACCCATCATGTTTTAGATCATATTTATGCAGAAATATTGAATATTCGAAAGGGTTAAGTGCCATTGTAACATTGGTATAATATGTTTAAGCTAGAAGATTTAATGTTTTGAAGAAGAAGGGGTGATGTAGCATATATCCTCTGTGTGTTTTGGGATTATCTTCCTTTATTTAGGAAGGTGTCTTCTCATCATTTCTAGGGAGGAAATGGTTTTGTGATATAGCTGTGGGTACAGTTGATATATGTTGTTTATAGATCTGGAACTCACTGATAACACAGGATAATTTCTAGGTAAAAGTCTGCTGTGCAATACTAAATGATGGTGTTAAGGCAGCTGGTTGAGACAATTGTCTAATACAAATTATGGATTTTGGAGCTTCTTAAATATTTAAGTATTTTTCAGTTTAACAGTATACAGGTAATCCTTGACTTATGACCATAATTGCAACAGGCACTTCCATTGCTAAACAAGATAGTTATTAAGTGAATCCTGCCCAATTTTGTGACCTTTTTTGCCATAACTGTTAAGAGAATCCTCCCACTTGTTAACCACATGGGTGTTAAACGAATCCAGCTTACCCCATTTACTTGTGAGAAGCCAGCTGGGAAGGACACAGGAGCCCCAAAATTTTGCAACTGTCATAAATACATGCTGATTGCCAAGCACACAGATTTTGATTTGTGGAGATGCTATGATGGTCATAAGTGCAAGGACTGGTTGTAAGTCATTTTTTCAGTGCCTGTTGTAACTGAATCGTCAGAAACGAATGTTGGCTACCTATATATGAGTTTTTTAAAACTCCTGTTTATTTTATATCGCTATTACACATGTATAAGTGTATTTTGGCTTTATATGATCACTGTTGCATTGTTTCTGTATGTGTTTTCTTTGCTGGATATTAAAAAAAATAGAAAAAGGAAAAAAATGCAGCTGGCATATGGGGTTGAGATTCCTGCAAATAAAGAGGATACTTAAGGCTGGCATTTTCCTTTGTAGCGTGACAGTTTCTTTGTTTCTAAAATTAAAATAACTTGAGAAGATGTAAATTGGCAAGAGGGACCAGACGCCTTGTGAATGGCAAGATGCATTGACATTCTCAGGCATTATGCTGGAGACTCGAGCTTTTAACCTGTAACAATGCTGAGACTGCAGAGGGAAGGAACCATTACACTAACAACAACAACAACAAAAAATTAATCCTTTTCAGGATTCCTTTGAGTAGAACAGTTTGCAAAAGACTGCTACCTGCTGAATAAAAAAATCTGGATCCATTATAATAGGTACTCCCTGAATTTGTAGATTTCCAAGAAGTAAAAACAAACTTAGACTTTTATGTATGTAACTTCATCTGGATGTACTGAATAAGGATTATTCAGGAACCTATCACACCTCCCTTAATTGAAGAATGGTGAAGTATAAAATTAAATATATTGTTTAAGTAACATAGTATAAGCAAATATAGGAAGGATGTTTTTAATCGCACCCCACAAATAGGTTTTCTTTGATTATAATGAATACCTATCAGTTAAATTTAAATATTTTATTAGAAATCTTTAGTTATCATTTTCAGGTGTTCAAATGCTATTGATACACATGTCCCAAGAATAATAATTTGTTTGCTTTTGTGACTGTTTTATAGGTGGTGATATTGTTTTTTCTGATATTCATCATGATAACGCCAGTATTTGAACTGAGTCAAGATCCAGATTTTCTCACAATAATTATCAAAGTACCTTATGCACGAGTTTCAGAATTTGACGTCTATTTTGAAGGGAATTTGTTTCGTTTTTATGCAAAACCTTACTTTCTCAGGTAAGCAGTGTTAGTTTTCATCTAATCGCATCTAATCTCTGAACTTAATTTTCCATATTGAGTTTAGTAAATTATTTTTGTATTACTGCTATTTTTTCTAAAAATGCAGAACTGAAGCTCATTGATTGCTAACTGCAAACAAAGTTGCTCTGAGCTTTGGGCGTATGTTGAGCAACTAAACATGGTTTGTTCACATCACAATATATCATGCAAACTGGAAATGATTTAATCTGCGTACAGAAAAGTGTTACATTTCTTTATCTCCTGCATAGGAGACAAAATGGAATAATTTTGAATCCTCTGTGATATAACTTTGAATTGAAACAGTGTCTGGTTGCTATAGGTAACTATATGGAGAAATTTCTTTGCATATACTGTATATGCCCAGATGCATGTTCACATGCAAGAGGAAATGTGTGAATATGGTACAGTAATTACCGTATATACTTGAGTATAAGCCGAATTTTTCAGCCCACTTTTTGGGCTGAAAAATTCCACTTCGGCTTATACTCCAGTCAACAAAAAAACTTACCGAGGACTTGTGCGCGGCCGAGGCTTTGGTGCTTCCGGGATCGCCCGCACCTCTCCCAAGCCACCGCCGTCCGAGACCTGCCGAAGTTTGGGGAGGTTTGGGGAGGTGCGCGCGCACCTCCCCAAACTCCGCGCCTTGCCTGCCTGCTTCTTTCCGCAGCGGAAAGAAGCAGGCAGGCAGGGCGCGGAGGAACGGAGACTTGCCGACGTTTGGGGAGGTTTGGGCGCCTCCCCAAACCTCGGCAGGTCTCCGTTCCTCCGCGCAGACCTGCCGACGTTTGGGGAGGTTTGGGCGCCTCCCCAAACCTCCCCAAACCTCGGCAGGTCTCCGTTCCTCCTGCCGACCTTTGGGGAGGTTTGGGCGCCTCCCCAAACCTCCCCAAACCTCGGCAGGTCTCCGTTCCTCCTGCCGACCTTTGGGGAGGTTTGGGCGCCTCCCCAAACCTCCCCAAACCTCGGCAGGTCTCCGTTCCTCCTGCCGACCTTTGGGGAGGTTTGGGCGCCTCCCCAAACCTCGGCAGGTCTCCGTTCCTCCGCGCAGACCTGCCGACGTTTGGGGAGGTTTGGGCGCCTCCCCAAACCTCCCCAAACCTCGGCAGGTCTCCGTTCTTCCTGCCGACCTTTGGGGAGGTTTGGGCGCCTCCCCAAACCTCCCCAAACCTCGGCAGGTCTCCGTTCCTGTTTGGGGAGGTTTGGGCGCCTCCCCAAACCTCCCCAAACCTCGGCAGGTCTCCGTTCCTCCGCGCAGACCTGCCGACGTTTGGGGAGGTTTGGGCGCCTCCCCAAACCTCCCCAAACCTCGGCAGGTCTCCGTTCCTGTTTGGGGAGGTTTGGGCGCCTCCCCAAACCTCCCCAAACCTCGGCAGGTCTCCGTTCTTCCTGCCGACCTTTGGGGAGGTTTGGGCGCCTCCCCAAACCTCCCCAAACCTCGGCAGGTCTCCGTTCCTGTTTGGGGAGGTTTGGGCGCCTCCCCAAACCTCCCCAAACCTCGGCAGGTCTCCGTTCCTCCGCGCAGACCTGCCGACGTTTGGGGAGGTTTGGGCGCCTCCCCAAACCTCGGCAGGTCTCCGTTCCTGTTTGGGGAGGTTTGGGCGCCTCCCCAAACCTCCCCAAACCTCGGCAGGTCTCCGTTCCTCCGCGCAGACCTGCCGACCTTTGGGGAGGTTTGGGCGCCTCCCCAAACGTCCCCAAACCTCGGCAGGTCTCCGTTCCTGTTTGGGGAGGTTTGGGCGCCTCCCCAAACCTCCCCAAACCTCGGCAGGTCTCCGTTCCTCCGCGCAGACCTGCCGACCTTTGGGGAGGTTTGGGCGCCTCCCCAAACGTCCCCAAACCTCGGCAGGTCTCCGTTCCTCCTGCCGACCTTTGGGGAGGTTTGGGCGCCTCCCCAAACCTCCCCAAACGTCGGCAGGTCTGCGCGGAGGAACGGAGACCTGCCGAGGTTTGGGGAGGCGCCCAAACCTCCCCAAACAGGAACGGAGACCTGCCGAGGTTTGGGGAGGTTTGGGGAGGCGCCCAAACCTCCCCAAAGGTCGGCAGGTCTGCGCGGAGGAACGGAGACCTGCCGAGGTTTGGGGAGGCGCCCAAACCTCCCCAAAGGTCGGCAGGAAGAACGGAGACCTGCCGAGGTTTGGGGAGGTTTGGGGAGGCGCCCAAACCTCCCCAAAGGTCGGCAGGAAGAACGGAGACCTGCCGAGGTTTGGGGAGGTTTGGGGAGGCGCCCAAACCTCCCCAAAGGTCGGCAGGTCTGCGCGGAGGAACGGAGACCTGCCGAGGTTTGGGGAGGCGCCCAAACCTCCCCAAAGGTCGGCAGGAGGAACGGAGACCTGCCGAGGTTTGGGGAGGTTTGGGGAGGCGCCCAAACCTCCCCAAAGGTCGGCAGGAGGAACGGAGACCTGCCGAGGTTTGGGGAGGTTTGGGGAGGCGCCCAAACCTCCCCAAAGGTCGGCAGGAGGAACGGAGACCTGCCGAGGTTTGGGGAGGTTTGGGGAGGCGCCCAAACCTCCCCAAAGGTCGGCAGGTCTGCGCGGAGGAACGGAGACCTGCAGAGGTTTGGGGAGGCGCCCAAACCTCCCCAAAGGTCGGCAGGAGGAACGGAGACCTGCCGAGGTTTGGGGAGGTGCCCAAACCTCCCCAAAGGTCGGCAGGTCTGCGCGGAGGAACGGAGACCTGCCGAGGTTTGGGGAGGCGCCCAAACCTCCCCAAAGGTCGGCAGGAGGAACGGAGACCTGCCGAGGTTTGGGGAGGCGCCCAAACCTCCCCAAAGGTCGGCAGGAGGAACGGAGACCTGCCGAGGTTTGGGGAGGCGCCCAAACCTCCCCAAAGGTCGGCAGGAGGAACGGAGACCTGCCGAGGTTTGGGGAGGTTTGGGGAGGCGCCCAAACCTCCCCAAAGGTCGGCAGGAGGAACGGAGACCTGCCGACGAGCCGCGGCCACACAGGGTATTCCTGTGTATTCAGGCTTGCAAAATGGCGGATTGAGCCTCTGCTGGCGGCAGAGGCTTGCAGAACGGCGGATCGGCTTATACTCGAGTCAATAACTTTTTCCAGTTTTTGGGGGTGAAATTGGGGGTCTCGGCTAATACTCGAGTCGGCTTATACTCAAGTATATACGGTAAGTTGCTGGGCAACTAGTCCTTCCCTAGGCTTGGGAGCTGGCTTGGTGATTTGGGGCCAGTCATTTTCTCACAGCCCTAAACTAGGAAGTTAAAATATATTTTATCTACCAACTTACCCTGGAATTATAATTATGGTACATCGCACAGTCAGTTTAGACTGGATTTGGCATTTCTAATCCATCTACTAAATCATTCCCAAGAACCTGGGATAGGCAGGTGATGTTGTTTAATGGTGTTAAAGGTATTGCTGTGAGCTATTCCAAGTAAAGCTGCCTTTTGCAGTTGACTGGTTCTCCAGATGTTTTAGAATTGTACCCAAAGCATCTATTACTACTGTTGCTGTCTTTGCTTTCTTTTGCCACAGATGTTCTGTGTCTCCTTTGGGTCTTTGTACTTTGTGATTTTCTCCATTTCTTTCTCTTTGCTTCTGCTATCCCCATTCTGCTTTTATTCTGCCATTATCCAGACTTTTTTGTCTTATCAACAATTGTTAAGTCTGGGGTGTTATGTTGCACGTGCCTGTTTATTTAAAGCCTAAAGTCCCAGAGCACTTTAGTTTATGATTTTAAAATGCTTGCACACACACACAAACCAGTGGTGGGATTCAAATTTGTGAATAACCAGTTCTCTGTATGGATGCCGCTTACGGAAGTCCATTCTGGGCCTGGGCAACAAAAAATTAGCTACCAGTTCTGCCGAAGTGGTGCGGACCAGCTGAATCCCACCACTGATACAAACTCAAACACAGATTCAGACTTTGTAACAATAAGTTACTTAACATCTGTGTATATGTTGAAACATAATATTTAACACTCGGTCTCTATAATTCTTGTCCTCTTAAAGAGATGTTGTGTATGTAGTAGAAACTCAGTGGAACATTTGAGGAAGGGTTGTAATATTCATTAAAACTAAATATACAGTAAATTCCAATGTATATAATAGTTGCTTTTTATGTCATTGGATGTTGTTTTTAATTCTGCAGTACTATATAGCATGCATAAATGTTATCTGGAACTGAATGGGTTATCCTGAATCTCTTGGCACTTGAATTTATAAGTAAAACCAGCTTTCTTCCTGAATTGAATAGATCAAAATACGAAAAAAGCAAGCAGACAAAAAATTGAACAGCAGCTGAAGTCTGATGGGACTTCAGCATGTTCCATTCACATCTCTACCAAAGACAAGGTGATAATTCAGACATTCCTGATAAAAGTAATATTAGTAATTGTCCATTCACAATTATATTCTCTTTTCCGCTTACCATCTCTTTATATAACTTACTATTTGGACTTGCTTCACATTGTAGAGTGTGTAATTTGATTTTTAAAATTGTTACATCTGAACATTGCTAGCTCATCTTTCTTATATTAATAATATATATTAAATAAAGTACTTGCTTTTTTTCCTTTTACAGATTAACACTTCCTGGAAGAGTTGTAGAAGATGGAAGAGAGAAAGCATCATATGATTCAGGTTTGCTTTGCAAATATTTTCATATATTTCATATACTGGTTATGACCTACAAAGCCCTACATGGCATGGGTCCGGAGTACCTTAGGGAGCACCTGCGACCAGCATCAACTTCCCTCCGCCCAGTGCGCTCCCACAGAGAGGGCCTCCTCAGGGTGCCGCCGTTCGGAGAATGCCGTCTGGTGACCCCCAGGGGGAGGGCGTTCTCTGTGGGTGCGCCTGACCTGTGGAACCGTTTACCGGTTGAGCTCCGGATGGCTCCCGACCTTCGCTCCTTCCGACGCGACCTAAAAACCTATCTGTTTGAACAATCCGGCCTGGTTTGATGGTTTTGTTTTAATTATTATTTTAATGTAATTTATCTTCTGCATTTGGGCACTAGGGTTTAATTGGTTTTCAATTTCTGTATTTGGGCATTTTGATATTTATGTCCCTGTTCACCGCCCTGAGTCCTTCGGGAGAAGGGCGGTAAACAAATCAAATAAAATAAATAAATAAATAGATAGATATATTGCAGCAGCATATATTTGCTTCCAATTCCACCAATAATTCAAAGCTATATCATGTCATCTTGGTTTCTGGCAGGTCCTTGATTTAAAATGCCTTTCTGCAGAGAGATAAACAACACATTTAAAATGATTTATGGCACTAGGCAGAGGATAAGGAAGATTCCCATGTTACAAATTTCTTTTCACCAAAATAACTTCATACACTATTCAAAAAGAAATTGCTGCTGCACCCATTTGCTTCTTTTTTCTGAACATGGGTGAATAATAAATGAAGGGAAAGAGGATTTCCTGATTTTTCCCTTAACACATGGAAGGAAAGAGAACCAAGCTGAGCCAAGCAGGTTGAAGGTTTTATTTGTTGTACCAAATCCAAAAAAAGCTAATTTATATTATGTAAATGGAAGTCTACATTTACAGTTGGGCTTTTTCATCACCATACACATCTCTACAGCTATTTTACTTTATTAGAATTTGCCTTCAGGGATTCCTCAGACCTCTAATGTAGGTTTTGAAGGAAAGTGTGGTAATGTAAGAAGTAATCCAAACCCATTTTCCCTGATGCACACTTCTATAGAAAATGGAAAAAGCAGAGGAGGGGACATTATGAATGCAGCCTTGTGCTCCTGAATGAAAGGCAAGATATACATTGAAGAAATACATACATAAGAAAGCTAACTGAAGCATTTCGGGGAAAAAATGCCTTTGGCTGATTAAATCCTTTTATTTCCAGGGATATTTACAATCCACCTTCCCAAAGAGACTCCTGGAGAAAAATTTGATGACTTAGATATGTTGACAGCTCTGTTAGCACCAAAGAAATCCCGATCAGCTAAACCTTTAGTGGAAGAGATGGGTTTGTATGATTTTATTTTTTAAATAATGGTTTGTGGGCTCTTGTTCCTCTATGTAACATGCATTGGACGTAAGGATGTTTTGTAAGTTAACTTTTAATGATTTGAATAAAATGGTAATGCTAGCTGATAAATCTATTGGAAGATGCCTTTTAGCTTATAATGAAATTGTTTATTTCTCATTTTATTGAATAAATGATAAATTCTATTATGGATTGGATGTTAAGTAAAATAATCCAGATTCATGCTTCTCTGTCTGTCCTGCCTTCTCTCCATGGTTTCTTGGAGTCATATTTCCCACTTCTACATGAGCTTGGAATCTTTCAAATCTGCTTTACTACTGAATTGGGATCCTTTTCTGTTGATATCTCTGCAGTTCTGGTTACTGAATATCTTCCGTCTGTGAACTAAAATTAGGATATCACTTTGCTCTTTTTTGGAAATGTGAAGAGCTAAAACTAATACAATAAAGTGTCCTTGGAAATAGCTTTTCCACAAGTTGGTGGAGAATTGTGAAAGGCTACAATTGCACATCTACTAAGTCATGGTTTGATTTCACCATTATTTGTTAAGGAAAGCATTATCAGTTGACACATGACATTATTCTAAAACCAAGTAAACAACATTAGCAGTTTAGGAATTCTTTTTTTAATAAAAAATATATATAGAATAGAACAGAACCGAATTCTTTATTGACCAAGTGTGATTGAACACAGAAGGAATTTGTTTCCAGTGCATAAGCTCTCAGTGTACATACAAGCAACAAGTAATAAATCATGATTATAATCATAATGCATTCATCATAAATCATAAGATACAACACCCACTGATGGTCATAGGATACTGAATAAATCATACCAGGATACTGAATAAAACAATATAAATCATAAGATACAAGCAACAAAGTTACAGTCATAAGAAGATAAGAAATAGGTAATAGGATAACGTATTGGTCACCCAACTTCTATGGACACTAGGCAATGTAGAAAAGTAGGAAGAACATTAAAAACAGCTAAAAACACTGAATCATACAGGCATCCCAGGCTAAAATACAGTTAGCCTAACAATCAGCCATAAGTAGCCATGAGGAGATTTAAAAGCCAGGAAGTCTCTCACAATTATGTTTGGCAGCCAATATTTTAGAAAGGATGAGGATGAGGTAAATCAGTGGACTGGGGAAAGCCTGCCCTCAGAATGGACTTTAAACTGGACTTTAAGACAAGGTCCTTATAGTTTCTCACGTAGAGTTTTTGTTCTGTAATTTAAAAGTTATCAGGAAGAGAAATATTAACCAGATCATACAAATCTGGTAAGTTGTGAGCTTTTTCATCATGTATTTTTGAGTTACTATGAAATATTTTTGAGTTGACTGGCTGGTTTCTTTTATTTTATTTTTTACATTTATTTATTTTGGCGGTGGCTGAAACCTTGATCCTGAGCTTGTGGGCTTAGTCTAAAAAACAGGGTAAATCATGTCCTGATTCTTTTGGAATGGTTTAAGAGAATTGTTAATTCAATAAAGATATTTTTAGGCGGAATTTCATACAATACATTCTAAATGATACAAAAGTTTGATATTGCTGTAACTTTCGATGGCAATGCTTGTTCAGGTGCTCCAGATGAGGAGAACATGGAGGAGGAGGAGGAATTTGACTGGGAAATAGAACAAACTCTTCAGAAAGATAACACGGAGGATTCCTTGTGTCCATCTAATACCTATGGATTTGGAAGTCAGAAATCAGGAGTTTTTCGATGGCTCCAGGTAAGTGGGAGCATTAAATAAACACAGATATTTAGTAATCAGAAATGTATTTTTCATATATAATGAAACAACAATGACATCTGAAAAAATGCTGAGTAATATAAATGTAAAATATTCCCCTGGGGCCGTATTCTTGAAATTGGATGTATCTGCTATGTAAGCTAAGATGTCTAAAAGATTGTTTAGATCTTTTCAATTTTTATTTTTTTAAAAAATGGTGTTAGAAGTCAGTAGGAAATAGAAGTTGATTCATATTGAATGTGGTGAAATGTATCTACAAAAGGGGTGTAATGGACAAGAGTGAAGCAGCAGTTTCCCAAGGAAGGAGAGAGAAGCATATTCCAAGGAGGGGGTAAGACAAGAGACAGCATAGTCTGGAGATGAATAGGAAACAGAGGAAAAAGTTTAAGACAGGGCTTTTCAACCTTTTCACCCATTGTACCACTTTTAGGATATGGAAACATCCGAGTACCACCAGTCGCCTAGCAAGGTGAAAAAAACTTGACCCCACCCCCCCCAAAAAAGGAAAAAAGTGATGAAATACAGGTAGTCCTCGACTTACAACAGTTCTGTTAGTGACTTTTCGAAATTACAGTGGCACTGAAAAAAGTTCCCCCTAAGCCACAGCCAAGCAAGACACCTGCCTGCCTGCCTGCCTAGTGCTGCAACATTCCAGCTGATCGGTGCTTCTTCTGGGCTCAGCAGAAGCACCAGGATCAGCGCTGAGCTCCAGCTGGAGCCTGGCGCTGATCCTGGCGCTTCCACTCAGCCCTTACAGCCCTGCAGCTCCAGCCATCTCTCGCTCAGGCTTGTGAGGTGCTGCCACCGGTTCAGCTCATTCCCCTCCCCTGCTACCACTTTTCTAGGATGGTCGTGTACCACCTGCCAGGTGCCAATGTACCATAGGTGGTACCCGTACCACTAGTTGAAAAGCCCTGGTTTAAGATAGCCACTTCCTAGAATCTCTCAGGGTATATATGTTAGGGTGAGAGTATTATAGGTTTAGTCTGGCAAGATTTTGTTTATATGGTATGAGCAAAAGTGAACTTTAACTGAATTGTTCAATGTTGTTCTTGGGCTAGGCCTGAAAAGAAACATTTTATAATCTTTGAATCTTAAAATGGAGAGAAAGAAATGCTTAGAAAGATGGAACTTGAGCTTCACTGAATAAATAAAGAGCCTTGGTGGAGCAGTGGGCTAATGCCTCCTTAAGTAACACCAGCTGCCTGCAATTAGTGCAGGTTCGAGTCCCACCAGGCTCAAGGTTGACTCAGCCTTCCATCCTTCCGAGGTAGGTAAAATGAGGACCCAGATTGTTGGGGGCAATTAAGCTGACTTTGTAATAATGCCGCTTGGGGTGTGTGTGAAAGCCCTAATAAGCAGGCATATACATAGAATGAAGGCTACTGCTAAGCTTGTAAGCCGCCCTGAGTCTTCGGAGAAGGGCGGGATATAAATGGAATTTTTTTTTAAAAAAAAGCCTTAATTCCACAATGGTTTAGAAAGAATACAGTGTAACTGTTGGTGATCTATATTATATAATTGTCTAATGATAAATGAATTACCTTACTGTTTGCAATCAGCCTACTGCAAGCATGATTGATGTCAATAGTTCTAAGCATAACAGTAGTTTGGATCCGACCAGATTCTTGTAAAATTAAGATTTTTATGAAGCCTGCTAATATATTTATGATCAAAAATTACCATTACAATAAAATATTTGAGAGATGTATATGCAATACAGGTAGTCCTCGTTTAACGTCCATTTGTTCAGTAATCAGTGAAAATTAAGATGGCACTGAGGGAATGGTCCTTGAAGTGGCAGTGATTCAGGCACTTGGTGGCCCACCTGCATTTCCAACTGCAGCATGTGCTTTAAGTTCCTGCCACATGCTACTCTCCCCTCACCTCTGCCCTTTTGGAATGTCCTGTGATCCGCCACTACTTAGTCCCTCTCTCTCCCCTCCAGCTGATCTTCACTGTTTTCTTCCTCCACTTCTCGGGAAGTATGCCTGCCTGCTTCGGGCAGCTACTGGCCCTTTGTGCGTGCACTCCAGCCAACAGGGCAGAGAGGGGGGAAGTAGATAGGCAGATGGTGGGAAAGTGATGTCCTGAATTTAGATCACAGATGGAAGATAATTTAGTAACCAGAACTATATGGATAGCAGCAGAAAAAGAACACAGCTCAGTAGTAAAGCAGATTTAAAAGATTCCAAGCTCAGCTCTTAATACCTCTAGGTAGAAGTGGGAAATAGGACACTGAAGAAATCATGGAGAGAAGGTAGGACAGACAGTGAAGGATGAATCTGGCTTATTTTACTTAACATCCAATCCATAATAGAATCTATCACTTTATTCAATAAAGCATGAGAATAAACTATTTCTTAATATGCTAAAAGGCATCTTCCAATAGGTTTTTTTTACCAGCAAGAAGCAGCATTACTGTTTTATTCAAATAATTAAAAGTTCTTCATCTCCAATGCATGTTACACAGAGAAACAAGAGCCTGCAAACCATTTTAAAAAAAAATCATACAAATTATTATTAATATTAATATTATTATTATTAATAATAATAATAATGTTGGAAGGGACCTTGGAAGTCATCTAGTCCAACTCCCTGCTCAGGCAGGAAACCCTATACCATTTCAGACAAAGGGCTGTCCTGTCTCTTCGTAAAAATTTCCAGTGTTGGAGCATTCACAGCTTCTGGAGGTAGGTTGTTCCACTAATTGTCTTTTCCATTAAAAGTGGAAGCGAATGCAGCAGGGCAGAAAAAGTGTGAAGTCTTGGCCTAATGGTGACACAGTCTGGGCCTAATGACTGTAACTATGCCTACTACAATTGCCTTTGCTAAGCAGTCTAGGACACGTGATGTTTCTCTTAATTACATCACTTCTGGTCATGTGGTTAAGAAATTCTGGTCTTAATTGGGGTCATTATGAGATTACTATGGGTATATGACATGTATTTTTGTAATGATTACTTTGCATTTATGGGAAACTTTATGCAGTCACTATTTGTTTGGAATTTCTACAGAAGTGTACAAAGCCCCGTGACAATATTCACTTGCTTCATGAGCTTAATAAAATTTCTTTTCATAATTTGCCATATTATGGCCTTTTGTGGTCTAAAGTAGCTTCTCTTTAATGGAAAACAGTATGAGGAAAATATATATATCATGCAGTTTATGTGAAAAAGGTGTAAGTTGTAAACCTTAAACATATTGCTTAAGGAAGGGAGACCTTCTATTGCTTTGTTTTTAAGAAAGATATTTCTGTATAAAAGAAAAAAGAAAAAGCCGAAGTAGACGCATATTTGAAAAAGATAAAACATAGAAGGGAAAACTTTAGTGATGAATGAACCATTTTGCTTTATCCGTTAGGACATCTCCTACATCCATACATCTCTATGTTTAGACATGTGCTTTAAAACATTCTCTTAAATAATGTGAAGATAAGGGTAAGTTTAAAGAGGCCACAGATGTATTCTTTATAGATGTATTCTTCAAAGCCTTGAGAAGGCCTTTTTTCAACACAGCTGAAAAAGGAAATAAAGAATGAGTCACAGACAAAATGATACAAGTAGCACATGAACAAGAAATCACAAGCTTAGGAGAAGAAATTTTTAAATTTTTTTTTATCAAAAAGCAAATGTCATATGGTTGTGTGATGTGAATCCTTATAGTAAAGCATTATAGCTTCCGAGGGATACTGTTGCCTCCTTTGCAGTTAGCCATGCATTGATATTAGCGATTAGAGTTGAAGAAAATGATTAACTGTTAAAAGATAACTAATCGATTCACTGATTTCATCTTCTCTTTGGGAGTTTTTGTACTATAGAACTGTAACAAAATAATTTCTGCTATAATAAATAATTGTGGCTTATGGAGTATTCACTTTGTTTATAATTACATATACCTATAATTAAAAAGGTAAAGGTTCCCCCGCACATGCGTGCTAGTCGTTTCCGACTCTAGGGGCCGGTGCTCATCTCCGTTTCAAAGCCGAAGAGCCAGCGCTTGTCCGAGGACGTCTCCGTGGTCATGTGGCTGGCATGACTAGACGCCAAAGGCGCACGGAACGCTGTTACCTTCCCACCGGAGTGGTCCCTATTTTTCTACTTGCATTTTTACGTGCTTTCGAACTGCTAGGTTGGCAGAAGCTGGGACGAGTAACAGGCGCTCACTCTGCTACGCGGCACTCGGGATTCGACCCGCCAAACTGCCGACCTTCTGATCGACAAGCTCAGCGTCCTAACCCACTGAGCCACCGCGTCCCTCATACCTATAATTATATACATATAATTACAAATACATAGTAAGCTATGTTTTTAGACTACAGATATATAGCTTCATACCCATATTAGTCAACCATTAATCTATCTGGACTAGCTAGTCAGATGCCGTGTTAATCCTTATCTTTGTTATGTCTTTTTGTCTACATTTGGAAATGGTCTTGCAATATTTTATGAAGTTTGTCACTTCTTACTCTCTGAAGTATTTGGTGGTCCTTTGCAATATTTATTTTAAATATTGTACTATATGAGTACCTAGCTGAATTTTACAAAATTCCCAGCTTTACTTTTGTGAGTCGGTACTGCACAGTAATCCCCTTCATGGATTACTGCCTTGTCGTGGCGAAGGGGCTTGCGTAATTCAATGAAGCTATGAGCTATGCCGTGCAGGGCCACCCAAGACGGAAAGGTCATAGCAGAGAGTTCTGACAAAACGTGATCCACTGGAGAAGGAAATGGCAAACCACTCCAGTATCTTTGCCATGAAAACCCTATGGACAGTACCAAAAGGCAAAACGATATGACGCTGGAAGATGAGCCCCTCAGGTCGGAAGGCGTCCAATATGCTACTGGGGAAGAGCAGAGGGCTAGTACTAGTAGCGCCAGAAAGAATGAAGCGACTGGGCCAAAGCCGAAAGGACGCTCAGCTGTGGATATGTCTGGTGGTGAAAGGAAAGTCCGATGCTGTAAAGATTTTTTCTCCATAGGAACCTGGAATGTAAGATCCATGAATCAAGGAAAGCTGGACGTGGTCAAACAAGAGATGACAAGACTAAACATTGACATCTTAGGTATCAGCGAACTAAAATGGACAGGAATGGGTGAATTTAATTCAGATGACCATCAGGTATACTACTGCGGGCAAGAATCCCTCAGAAGAAATGGAGTAGCCTTCATAGTCAATAAAAAAATAGGAAAAGCAATACTGGGATACAATCCTCAAAATGACAGAATGATCTCAGTTCGAATCCAAGGCAAACCATTCAATATCACAGTAGTCCAAGTCTATGCCCCAACCACCGGTGCTGAAGAGGATGAAATTGACCGGTTCTATGAAGCCCTACAGCACCTTATAGAACTAACACCCAAAAATGATGTCCTTATCATCATGGGGGATTGGAATGCTAAAGTAGGAAGCCAAAAGATAACTGGAATAACAGGCAAGTTTGGCCTTGGAGTACAAAATGAAGCAGGGCACAGGCTGATAGAATTTTGTCAAGAGAATACGATGGTCATAGCAAACACTCTTTTCCAACAACCCAAGAGACGGCTCTACACATGGACATCACCAGACGGTCAACACAGAAATCAGATTGACTATATGCTCTGCAGCCAAAGATGGAGAAGCTCTATACAGTCAGTAAAAACAAGACCAGGAGCTGACTGTGGCTCAGACCATGAGCTTCTTGTTGCAAAGTTTAGGCTTAAATTAAAGAAAGTAGCGAAAAGCGCTAGGGCAGTCAGGTATGAATTAAATCATATCCCTGTTGAATATACAGTAGAGGTGACAAATAGATTTAAGGAATTAGATCTGATAGACAGACTGCCTGAAGAACTATGGACAGAGGTTCGCAACATTGTACAACAGGTAGCAACCAAAACCATCCCAAAGAAAAAGAAATGCAAGAAAGCAAAATGGCTGTCTGAGGAAGCTTTGCAAATAGCTGAGGAAAGGAGGGAAGCGAAAGGCAAGGGAGAAAAAGAAAGATATGCCCAATTAAATGCAGAATTCCAAAGAATAGGTAGAAGAGATAAGAATGCCTTCTTAAATGAACAATGCAAAGAAATAGAAGAAAACAATAGAATAGGGAGGACCAGAGATCTTTTCAAGAAAATTGGAGAGATGAAAGGAACGTTTCATGCAAAAATGGGCACGATAAAGGACCAAAATGGCAGGGACCTAACAGAGGCAGAAGAGATTAAGAAGAGGTGGCAAAATTACACAGAAGAACTATACAAGAATGAGCTTAACGTCCCTGATAATCACAATGAGGTGGTCACTGACCTCGAGCCAGACATCCTAGAATGTGAAGTGAAGTGGGCCTTAGAAAAGCTGAGCAACAACAAAGCTAGTGGAGGTGACAGTATTCCAGCTGAGCTATTAAAAATCTTAAAAGACGATGCAGTAAAAGTGCTACACTCAATTTGCCAGCAAATTTGGAAAACTCAACAGTGGCCACAGGATTGGAAAAGATCAGTTTACATTCCAATTCCAAAGAAAGGCAGTGCCAAAGAATGTTCAAACTATCGCACCATTGCACTCATTTCTCATGCTAGTAAAGTTATGCTTAAAATTCTACAAGCTAGACTCCAGCAGTATGTGGATCGAGAACTACCAGAAGTACAGGCAGGATTTCGAAGAGGCAGAGGAACTAGAGATCAAATTGCTAACATACGCTGGATCATGGAGAAAGCTAGAGAGTTCCAGAAAAACATCTACTTCTGCTTCATTGACTATGCTAAAGCCTTTGATTGTGTGGATCATAACAAACTCTGGCAAGTCCTTAAAGAGATGGGCATACCAGACCATCTTATTTGTCTCTTGAGAAATCTATATGCGGGCCAAGAAGCAACAGTGAGAACTGGACACGGAACCACTGAGTGGTTCAAAATTGGGAAAGGAGTCCGGCAAGGCTGTATACTGTCGCCTTGCCTATTTAACTTATATGCAGAGCACATCATGAGAAAGGCAGGGCTAGATGAATCAAAAGTTGGAATTAAGATTGCCGGAAGAAACATCAACAACCTAAGATATGCAGATGATACCACTCTAATGGCAGAAAGTGAAGAGGAACTAAAGAGCCTCTTGTTGCGGGTGAAGAAGGAGAGTGCAAAAGTTGGGTTGAAACTAAACATTAAGAAAACCAAGATCATGGCATCTGGCCCTCTCAATTCCTGGCAAATAGATGGGGAAGAAATGGAGGTAGTGACAGATTTTATTTTCCTGGGCTCCAAGATCACTGCAGATGGGGACTGTAGCCAAGAAATTAAAAGACGCTTGCTCCTTGGGAGGAAAGCCATGGCAAATCTAGACAGCACACTAAAAAGCAGAGACATCACCCTGTCAACAAAAGTGCGTATAGTCAAGGCTATGGTCTTCCCAGTTGCAATGTATGGCAGTGAAAGCTGGACCATAAGAAAGGCTGAGCGCCAAAGAATTGAAGCCTTTGAACTCTGGTGCTGGAGAAGACTCCTGCGAGTTCCTTGGACTGCAAGGCGATCAAACCGGTCAGTCCTAGAGGAGATCAATCCTGACTGCTCTTTAGAAGGCCAGATCCTGAAGCTAAAACTCAAATACTTTGGCCACCTAATGAGAAGGAAGGACTCACTGGAGAAGAGCCTAATGCTGGGAAAGATTGAGGGCAATAGAAGAAGGGGACGACAGAGAATGAGGTGGCTGGATGGAGTCACTGAAGCAGTAGGCGTGAGCCTAGATGGACTCCAGAAGATGGTAGAGGACAGGAAGGCCTGGAGGAACGTTGTCCATAGGGTCGCGATGGGTCGGACACGACTTCGCAGCTAACAACAACAACAACAACAACTGCACTGAAGTCGATCCATCTCAAAGTACATGATAGGCTTTGCATTTTACTCTTGGGATTATTCTGATTTCTTTGTGTCACTTTGGTCTGAAATTCCATTAGGTAGTTAATAGATCTTACCTATGAAAATGCAGCTTTATAAGCTTAGTTCTATTAGGGGCAAGACCTGGCTCAAAAACAGTAACTGTGAGAGGGACCTTGGCGTCCTAGTGGACGATCACTTGACTATGAGCCAGCAGTGTGCAGCAGCAACCAAAAAAGCTAACGCAATCCTGAGTTGTATAAAGAGAGGCATAGAATCAAGATCACACGAAGTATTAGTACGACTTTATAAAACCCTAGTAAGACCACACCTAGAGTACTACAGCCAATTTTGGTCACCATACCACAAAAAAGATGTTGAGAGTTTGGGAAAAAAATCAAAGAGGAGCAACTAAGATGATCAAAGCCATGGAGACTAAAACATACGAAGAACGGATGCAGGACTTGGGTTTGGCTAGTCTAAAGAAAAGAAGAAATAGGGGAGATATGATAGTATTCCAGTGTTTGAGAGGCTGCCACAAAGAAGAGGGGGGGTCACATTATTCACCAAAGCACCAGAGGGAAGGATGAGAAACAATGGTTGGAAACTGATCAGGGAGAAAAGCAACCTGGAATTAAGGAGAAACTTCCTGACAGTGAGGACAATTAACTAGTGGAACAACTTGCCTCCAGAAATCGTGGGCGCTCCATCATGGGAGATTTTTAAAAGGAGACCAGGCAGTCACTTGTCTGAGATGGTATAGGTTCTGCTTGAGCAGGGGGCTGGACTAGAAGACCTCCAAAGTCCCTTCCACCTCTACTGTACTCTACCTATTAGTCTAAAAGACTTTATTGTGCTGCAAAATTGCAGCAATAATTGTAATAATTTCTTTTTTAGATTATTTTTTATCATGACTATTGTTTTTATAAATATGTAAAGAACTCTAGGCAAGGGGAGAGTTAACAGCATCGGATAAATGGTGTATGGCCACATTGTTTTAAACCAAAATAATCTTTTCAGTATTATACCAAGCTTCTATAATAAATGCAATAGGCTATTTAATAAATAAAGAGACTTGAAATCTGAACCTGATGAGTCAGCTTTTATGGCATAACGATCCTTTTAAATCCATTTAGCATGCCATTAAGAATTGACTATAATTCATAGATGATACTATGTGCCTTTAGAATTACATTATATTAATTACAGACTTTTTGAATTGTGCTGGAAGGATTATAATCAGATTTGTATATATTACCATCAATTAGCAGTGCTAATTTTAGACACTTACTAGGGTCAAAGCTTTTTGAGGAAATTGTAAACAAAAATAATGGGTAATCTCTTGCAGTTAGGGTAGGTTTATTTCCTATAAACAAGATTTTTTTTAACTCTCAGATGGCAGATAACTACCCAACTGTGGCTATACAGTTGTATTGTTAACAGTATGGAAGGATGTGGTTGCCATTACTTAGCCTGGCAGAAGGATGCCACCTTCTGGGGAGTCAGCTTAACGTTTTGCAAGGGTGGTTTGGTTCACTGATTTTAAAATGTGGGAAACGGCTTACAAAAAAAAGCACAGCAAAATATCCCGAAGAATAGGTTAAATAAAGCCTTTTTTTCAGATTTGTTCTCCTTTTAACCATGTTAACAGTTTCTAAAAATATCCTTTCATTTCCACAAATTTCTTTTGTGCTAAAATATAAACAATGTAATATATCTTTAAAATATTTGTATGGATCAAGATTATCAATATATTCACATATGTTCTCAAATTGTCTCTATTTCAGTGGCTTTTGTCTGTCGGTATTTGTTGATGTCCTATTTCTTCTAATTGAAAGGAGAGAGAGAGAAAAAAACGGGGGTGGGGGAACCACCCAGAATCATGGAGAATCATTTGGGTGATATATAAATTTACTTTAAAAAATAAAATAAAATTGGAGATAAAATCAGGAGGAGGAATGAAATCTGGAGCTGGGAGAAGCAGCACCAAGCAAACTAATGGCCCCTCTAAGGATGATCATCTGAGAATAACCAGCTCAGAGATTCACAGCCAAGATTCACTTGGCCCATTTGGAATTTTAAATGGACTGTCACCAAATGGCCACCTTGGTATGGACTTGCCCTTTTCCAGCAAAGGTTATCCTTGTATGCCAATCATAAGAGAAAATGTTAAGGTTTCTCCCTGCTGTTCTATAGCTTTCTAGCGTGTTTCTTACTAGCACTGATTCTCTCTGCCCCTCCCCTTTTTTCCTAGGCAGATGAGAACAGTTCCAAGCAAAGCATTAGATGACAGCCATCCGTCATTGTTATTTTCTAAAAATGCCTATGGCCATCTGAGATCTAGAATTATTTGAATTAAAGGTGATATTAGAGATTGCTGCTTTTTTTTCTCCCATCACTTCCCCTTTTTGTGATTCAAAATATTCAGACGTTAAAATCAAGTAACAAAAGAAGTCTTAGCAGGTGCCAAGACCTATCTATTTACAGCTTAGCATTTGCAATTGTGGCTTGTTTAGTCCTTGTTTAGTAAAGTATGGCTCTATTCACAATTCAGCATCTAGGTTTTAAACTGAACAAAATAGTCCGGTTTATTCTCTTTTATCAGTCATTTGAGAGAGGAACGCCCTGCTTGTGATCTAAACTCAAATAATAGTTATATGTATACACATACACTAAAAAAAAAGATAACCTAATCCATGGTTAGTGAGGCATGGAAAGTAATGTATTCACTTGCAATAGGAGGCTAATTTATTGATCACACAGTGATTAAGTGAGATGTCCTAGGACTAGTCTGAAGTTTCTTGTTGCATAGAAGAGTACAGGTGATTGATAGATGTGTATTCTTGCTATCATTCAGCTCTGTGCTTTAGAATATTTGACTGCTTTTCATGGAAAATTCTTTAGAATGTATAACAATAGCCCTTAGAGTTATATACTGCTTCACAGTGCTTTACAGCCCTCTCTAAGCAGTTTTCAGAGTCGGCATATTGCCCCTAACAATCTGGGTCCTCGTTTTACTGACCTCAGAATGATGGAAGGCTGAGTCAACCTTGAGCAAATAAGAATTAAACTGCCAAACTGCACTCAGCAGAAGTAGCCCACAGTACTGCATTCTAACCACTGCACCACCACGGCTCATAATGATTCCTCCAAAGCATTTTATTATCTTGATGTACAATTTTCTAAACTCTATACAGCGTATGTTTTGCTCTTTTTTTTAAGCCAGTGATTGTTAATTGGTTTGTTCTTTACCTTACAGGATGAACTTAATGAAGTTGTTGATGTTAAAAATCCAGACATAACACCTGCATCTGAACGCAGAGAAAAACGGCTTGCAGCAGAAGCTGCTAAATTTGATCCTGATCATTACCTGTATGTTTATCCCTGCTTATGTATTCTGGTAATAAGTAGTTTAGGATCATTGTACTGTGCGATTAGATTTAAATCCTCCCTATCCATGAAATAAATTAAAATTAATACAAGTAAGTAGTATCTACCATTCTTTATTCTATAATCCACAGAGCAGGCAATTTACATATTCTTGTAAATAATAAAACAAATATAAATGACATGGACATAATTAATCAGTACAGGTAGCCCTCAACATATAACAGTATGTTTAGTGACCATTTAAAGTTACAACAGCACTGAAAAAAGTGACTTTTTTATACTTAGAACCGTGGCAGCATCCCCATGGTCATGTGATCAAAATTCAGATGTTGGGCAATTGACTTATATTTATGATGGTTACAGTGTCCGTGTGGTGGTAGTTATGTGATCAGCTTTGGTGACCTTCTGACTAGCAAAGTCAATGGGGAAGCAAGATTCACTTAACAACTGTGTTACTAACTTAACAACTGCAGTGATTCCCTTAACACAGCGGTTCCCAACTTTTTCTATACCCCGCACCCCTAGAACGCTTCTGATATATTCTCGCACCCCTTACAAAAGTTCAAAATGAATTATGCGTATACACTATAATGTTGACACTTCTAAACCCATGTTTTTGCACCCTCTGAAATATTGTCTCGCACCCCCGGTTGGGAACCCCTGCCTTAACAACTGTGGCAAGAAAGGCTGTGAAATGGGGCAAAACTCACTTAACTGCCTTGATTAGCAACAGAAATTTGTGGTCACAAGTCAAGGATCCCCTGTACTCCTCACCTAATATTTTGTAGTGCATCTTTTCAAAAAATTAATGACAATCAAATGTTTTCTGTACTCTGGATAAGACACCTATACTTATCAGGTGGAACAGTTTGTCCCACTCTTCTTGAACAAACTGCTCCAGTTGTTTCTTTCTCCCAACTGTGATACTCAGCTCTTTCCATAGGTGTTCTATTGGGTTTAGATCAGGATTCATACATAGCAAGCCACTTCAGAACAGTCCAAATGTTTGCTTTTCAGTGATTCTTGGGTTTTCTTAGATAAAGTTTCAGGTCACTATCCTTCTGGGGGACCTATGACTTGCTACTAAGTCAGAGCTTTCTAACAGTGGGGATTATATTTCACTCTTGAAGAATCTTTTGATTTCATTCTGCCCTCCATAGATTGAAGTGCCAGAGGCATAAAAGCAACCCGTGACATTATGAAGCTCCCTCCATGTTTGACAGTAGGGATGGCATTCTTTTCTTTAAGAACATCATTTTTTTTGTGTCTGTCTTTCAAAAGAGGGTTTTCCACCATGGAGGCTACTTTCAGTAAATTGTGACAGATTGTGTAACTTGATATTGTTGTAACTTGATCGTAGAGGTCAGTGTAAGGACCCACTTCAGTCTACATCTTAAGAAAACAGAACTCTTGGAAGCGGTTTCTTCCAACAGGAATCATTTATTAAGAAAAATTGATAGTAGGCGTGCTAGACAGGATCTGTGGAATTCCCTCCACCATTCAATGTTTTATAGTGTTCTCAAGCAGCCCCCCCCCCCCACTCGCAGTTCTTCCAGGCAATTCAAATTGGCAGATTTCTAGGTGTTACTTCAGGAAAGATAACATCCATCCGTCTCCATCAGCACGATCATTCATCTTCTTATTGCCCAGATTCCAAGTGTTGCCTCTTTTCCCCCTCCCCTTTTCCCTGGCTGTCGGTAAAGAGCAGATCTTCAGAGAGGCATAGGATGAAAGGCAAATGGCCACAATGTTTGGTTAATAGACCGGAAGTGAATCAACAAAAGGTTACTTTGTATTGTATCCAGGAACTGAAAGTAATAAAAACCCCATGCATACCCCCTCCCGTTTTTTTGGTATGACAGAATGCAGGAGATAGTAAGGATTAGTTTGTAATTTAGAGAAGATAGATAGAAATAAAATATAACTGGATTCTGACAGTCAGCCAGAATCTGTTCTGAAGTTTTCCTTGATTCTTTCTCCACTATTCAAAGTATCCTCATCAGTCTGGAATCAGTTTTCGTCTTGCGGCCTTACCCAAAGGAGTTGGCTACAGTCCTATGGACTTTAAATTTCTTGATAATATTAGC
This sequence comes from Vipera berus, assembly GCF_964194415.1. Taxonomy (NCBI): domain Eukaryota; kingdom Metazoa; phylum Chordata; class Lepidosauria; order Squamata; family Viperidae; genus Vipera; species Vipera berus. The sequence continues at coordinate 249,844,381 of NC_138203.1, forward strand.
AAACCTGGTCACTCTTTGGAAATAGGTATCCGGTGTCATAGAGGTCAATACTACTTTTATTGGAAAGATATAATAAAAGAATCTTCCAAGTCTAAATGTGCTTTCCTCCTTCCATCCCTTTATCTTCAGGAGAACTAAGGAGGGTCTTGTCCAAGGCATTTATTCAATTTATATCCCTGCCCTGGGCTTAGTTCTCTTTCATCTGACTATTCTCATGGTAGAAACTCTTCCTCCTGTCCCTTAAGGCCATTTCCTGTGCTGTCTACATTGGTTTTGTACCCTTTGCCTTTACCTTGCTTGGCTACTACTTTCTTCCTTTCCTCTTCAGACAACTCTGCTTTTCTTTCTCTTCTCCACATTCACTATGCCGCAGACAATGGCAGATTCATTTTCCTTCATTCAAATAGGCTGACTGATTATGCAATTCAAGGCACCAGTGATGCTAATAAAGATCCAGCTTGAGAGCTCACTAAAATCCAATTGTGTTTTTTTAACTTCCAAGGTGTACCAATAATCATGTCCATGCTATTTTCATTTGTTTAATTATTTACATGAGCATGTAAATACATCAAAAGCAAAGTGCCTGCTCTATGGAATAAAGAGTGGTGAATATCATTTATTTGTATCCATTTCAACCTATTTCTGCAAAATTCAATATCTAGGAAGAGAGCTGCTTTGCCATTGCCCCCACTCTGTGGAATATTCTTCCCCCTGAGGTGAGGCAGCCCCCCCACCTTTTCTGGCCTGCCACAAGGAGTTAAAGAATGGCTTTGCTGCCTTGCATGTGGAATCCAGAGGAGCACATAGCCATGGGGCTGGATAGTCCCCTGCAAACCCTCCCTTTACCTTTTAACTAATTTTCATAGTGCTTAATCACTCTTTCCTCATTCTATTTTTTTAACTTTTATATATACTTTTTATGAGTGAAGGCAAACATATGTGTCCTAGGATAACGTTGCAGGATCCAATCTGGGATAAAAATATACTGTATTATATTTTTAACATTTTATTGTATACCACCCAATGTCCCTCTTTGAGGAAGATAAGGGTTCAAAATTGTGAAAAATAAACAAAAAAATGGGATTCTTTGGGAGAAAGTGGAGGGGTACCAGTCTTTTGGCCATGTCTGTATCTTGAGGTTCTAAATTAAATGGTTGGGGCAGGGAGGCCCAACCCTGGTCCAATAAAAAGGTGCTAAACAAAATCCCACTAGTTCTCATTTGCAACTTTGAAGACATATAATCCATTTTAAGAATTAACTGAGGAAAAAATGAAAAAAAAATAACATTTTCCCCAGTAAATTTAATTAAAAATTAAAATTAATGAAATAATTACAACAGGATCTACCTTAGCTTGATCAAAAGCTACAGGACTGATTAACATTTTTACTTTATCCCCCTTATCTATGATGAAGTAACCCTGCTTGATTAGCATGGATTGATTTAGTTAGATGTTTGTGTTGCTACAGTCATGAGTTACCAGTATAATAAGCTTCCTTGAAATTGCTCAAGTTCCAAATACTGACTAAAAACCTCAGGTGGGCCAGTAACATGTTTTGGAGAGTAAGAAAGGCATATGGCTGTGGACTAGCACTTTGCTTGGAAGCTTTCCAGACTACTTAATTTTATTTTATTTTTAAAATCTCCATTGCAGATGCAGCACTTCGTAACCCTGGAAAAAGCATAGATTTTCATTAACTTTTCAAGAGACTAAAACGATATAGTGTTTATAAAACACGTACCCTGTAATAGATCACATGAATTTCAGTTAAAAAGAAGAAGTACAACAGGAGATTTCAGAGACCTTGGTATGTGAGAGTGAGGCTACATGAATGTGAATTTTTGTATGTAGACACATGTGTTTCCCAATATAACCTGTCTGCTGCTATTCTTTAATCTTCAGTGGCTGCTTTCTCAAAATGGATTGTTCAAAATAAAACTAATTCTAATTTTTATAGATCATGAACAAATATTGGAAGACTAATATGCTTATATTGAAGTATACCAATTCAGCTATCCTATTACGTGTACCAAAATTATGAGTATTTTAAACAGTTATTAATCTCTCTCATACTTAGGTTGATACCCTGAAATCTCCGTTTGTATTGAAGTTGTACTCTTTAAGAGTTTAAAGCTGATGTAGGTGGCTGAGATGCCTATAAGATAGGATTACTGTGACTACATATGTACATTCCTAATATCAAATTCATGAATTGTATAATTCATAAGTTTTTCTGTCTTTCCAGAGCTGATTTTTTTGAAGATGAAGCTATTCACCATCTGTTGAACTATAAGCCCTGGTGGGTTAACGCCTACGAGTTGATGATGAATGCTCAAGAAAGCACTTCATGGAGTAAGTGCAATCAGTCCTCACTTGCTAGGATTGTACTTCTACAGCTTATATAAATCCCTCTTGTCTGTGCTACTTGACATAATAGGTCTCCCACTGTTGTAAAAGGAACTCTCTCTACAACTCAGTTGTTGTTTTTTCTAAGGACTGGAGATTTACTTGACAATATTTGAGCTTTTCTGATACTTATATATCGGTAATGGATGGATAACCTATGGCACAGGTGTCAAACTCAATTGTGTCATGCGACGTATCATTATATATATATATATATATATATATATATATATATATATATATATATATATATATATATATATATATATATATATATATATATATTTGCCTTTGCTGAGCTGGGGTGGACGTGGCCTGCATGTGACACATCTGGCCCACAAGCCGCCAGTTTGACACCCTGGTCTATGGACTGTATGCATGCCCTGTTCCTTCCTCCCCATATTTTCTGATTCCAAGCATCCTTTGATCACATAGATGATTTTTGGTAGTGAAATGGGTAAATTTTGGCCCTATCCTTGGGGTGGGGGGTGTTTCCCTTCAAAATTAAAGGATCAGCGTAGCCTAATCAACAAAGCTATGGTTATGTTTTTTCTGTGAATTCTCCAGAAGGTTGAGAAGCAAGGCTGTGGCCCTGATATACCAAATATCACCCATTCTTGGTCTTTAAAAATTAAGAAAATGATCTACAGCCAGCAGTATGCTGCAACTGCCAAAAAAGCCAACACAGTTCTAGGCTGCATTAACAAAGGGATAGAATCAAGATCACATGAAGCATTAATACCACTTTATAATGTGGTAAGGCCACACTTGGAATACTGCATCCAGTTTAGTCACCAAGATGTAAAAAAAGATATTGAGACTCTAGAAAGAGTGCAGAGAAGAGCAAAAAGATGATCAGGGAACTGGAAGCTAAAACATATAAAGAATGATTGCTGGAATTGAGTATGTCTAGTTTAATGAAGAGAAGGACAAGGGGTGACATGATAGGAGTGCTCCAATATCTCAGGGATTGTCACAAAGAAGAGGGAGTCAAGCTATTCTCCAAAGCACCTGAGGGCAGGGCAAGAAGCAGTGGATGGAAATTAATCAAGGAGAGAAGCAAGCTACAGTAAAAGACTTAAGAAGAAATTTCCTGACAGTTAGAACAATTAATCAATGAAACAATTTGCCTCCAAAAGTTGTGAATGCTCTAGCACTGGAAATTTTTAAGAAGAGATTTGTCTGAAATGGTATAGGGTTTCCTGCCTGAGCCGATAGTTGGACTGGAAGACCTCCAAGGTCCCTTCCAACGCTGTTATTCTATTCTACACTATGAATCTTCTACTATTTTCCTTGAATCCCCCTCTCCCCTCATTTTTCTCTTCCCCATTATCACAAAAAAAGCCCCACTAATTGTCTCACCAATTCAAAATAGTTTTCTAGATTTGGAGTAGATCCAGCAATAGATTCACTCCAAAGGATGTTACTAGCTGGATTTAGTTATGTTTGATCAAAGTAGAGGCACCTTCAAATTGCAAAGGGGTGGGGGGTAGGAGACGAACAGCTCAGGACTAAACATTTGCATCAATGTCACCAGTGTAAAATGACAGTGGATCAGAACAAATACAGAAAGCAGTTGTATCTAATAGATTTGGGTAAAATCTACTATTCCATTCCTGCTCTGGACCCCATCTGCCCAGTTGTGGGGGACTGATAAGACAGTTTTCTGGAGTTCCAAGGCTATTCGGCTCATACAACCCTTTTTCATCCAGAACATCGTGTTTCAACAAATAACTGCTGGTTCAGAGGATTGATAATCCAGGAAACCAATGGACCACTCCTGCAACAGCAGGGTCCAGAAGAGAAATGTTGCATTGAAGTGTGCATCCTTAATATCTATGCTTGAGTTTAACAAAGTGAGAATACACCATTTCAGAAATTCAACTCATGACATTTTCAAAAATTTTGAGCCCTCATTTCCTTTGAATATCCTCCTGAGGAGACAGAAGACATTAAAGATCATTTTACATATTTATGAACCTATAGTGAAAAATAAGTTTCCAAGTTAAAGCTGCCTTTTGTTATATGTTCCACTTATAGAGCAGAATTGTGGCAAGGGGCTTTTTGTTATGTTTAAGTTCCTGACAGATCTATTTCTTCTCCTAGCTTATGGCCTACTAGCTGAAAATTAATTGTAGTGAATGGCAGTGTTAAGGAGTGACGTAATCTACCTTTTTGCAAGTTTTTTAAAATTATCCAACTTTATTAATCACAAGGGGAGGAATAACAAAAGCACAAATATCATTTTCAATACCATATGTTTCAAACACTATCAAGGTAGGTGCTCTAAATTAATAATATTTACAAACACAGTATGGGATAAATATTTTTTCAGGAAAAGCAAAAAAGATTGTTTTCTATAATTATGTAAAACAACTCAAGGAACTTTAAGCAAATTGCTTGAAAAAACTGTTTTTGTTTTTGTTTTGCAGAAAGAGTTGAACAATTGAAATTGGAATTTATTTATTTATTTATTAATGGGACTTATATCCCGCCCTATCTCCCGAAGGACTCAGGGCGGCTAACAACAATAACATATAATAAGTACAGGAATTCCTTTTAGATTCTGCCAGAAATCTTACATTGAGAATTCTTTTAAAAAGTACAAGTGAACATAATTTAAGAGCAAGCCATTGTCATTTTTGTTCATCATTAGTATTAAAAAATCTAAAACATGCAGGGATAATTGCAGTTGTATATGTTAATTTGCCTATTCAGAAGTTTAAAATCTCTGGACTGCCTAATTTAGTGCTTTGAGCAAAGTTGGCAGTTTGGCTTTTGGATCCTCTGAAGCAGTGCTAGAGAGAAGTTCCCTGAGGATGGGGCTTCAGCATGAGTTTGAAAGCTCGGAATACAAAACCACTAGTCCCAGTGACTGACCCAGATTGGATCCTGCAAACTAACTGCAGATTATAAATGGGCAGATTCCTAATGGATTTTCATATGCTATTGCTACATCTGGTCCAGAATTATCTTTTAAATGAAAACCATGTTTCCTATGAAAAATATTGGGTAATTACATTTTTTTTTAAGTTTCTGGACTTATGCTATGTTGTCATTTGTTTAACAATTGTTTGAATAAATTTCACTTGCCTAGCTTTGCACAACACATTAAGTCATAAACTATAACGTGCCAACTACAAGAACAGGCTTCAGGCATCATTCCAAGCTAAGCCCAAACAAATCACAAATTGTAATAACAATAGTGTGTTATATGACCTTAGCCAGTATGAGGTAGTTATTGCAGATGCTTAGCTATCCCACATTGTAAACATTTATGGCATGAAAACACTAGACTGCTTTTAAATTGAATTATTTATCTTTTTTAAGGAACTTTGTTTTCTTTTTAAAATGTATTTTTTTAAAAAAAAATATCAGTTTTTTATGATAGTTCTGAAAGACCCTTCCCTTTTTTAAGCTGCTTTGGGTTCCTTTGGGAGGAGAAGTGAATAAATCTATTAACTATTATTTCTGAATGAGAAAGAATAATTGGGCAGCTGCTGAGAAAGTTAAGCATTTTATCCTGATCTTTAGATAAGAATAGTTATAGAATTTAGAGAACATGTTCATCAATGCCATCTTTGTGAATTGAAAGTATGGATAATATATTTTAGAGTAGCTACGTGTACTGTTCCTTAAAGTAACAATCCTATTTTCAGTTTCCTTTACAGAAGATGAGAAAGAGCAGCTAAGAAAATTCACTAATAGGACATTCCTGCTTGATAAAAGAACCAGCCAACAAGTCTATCTGAGCTTAATTGATATACTTTTAGCATATTGCTATGAGGTCTGTGCCACTGAAGGAGAAAATAATGTGAGTTAGTCTTTTTTTCTCTTCACAGTATGGCATTTTAGTTAAGTGGCTCCATCATGAAAACTAGAGAGAGCTACTCTGTAATTTGGGAGGCTTAGTTCTTAAACTAGACTTTGTTCTTTGCTGAAGCACAGAACTTCAGGGTATTATCACAAGGTAGCTTGCCGTGCAAAGTAATGGAAATGAATAGGAGATTTAATCTTGGTCTGACGGGTATGCTGAACTAAGTTCAGCAGAAGAGAAAATGGAGGGGGGATGTGGAGAGAAAATTGTGCTGGAATGTGTGTTTGAAAAACCTAGACATGTTTTAGGAACAGCAGTTGATTGCATTCATATAAATAAACTGGGACTTTCATCTTGAATGGAACAAGCAGGCCAGGCCAAGAATACTACAGGTAGTCCTCAACTTACGATCACAATTGACAGTTGTTAAGTAAGTTGATTTACTTTGCTTGTTGGAAGCAGGCCGAGAAGGTTACAAATGGTGTTCACATGACTCCGGGACAGTGCAGCTGTCATAAATACATGCCAGTTGCCAATGCCCTAATTTTGATCACGTGACCATGGGGATGCTGCAATAAGTTTGAAAAATAGTCATAATTCACTTTTTCCAGTGCCGTTGTAACTTCAAACAGACATTAAAAGAATGGTTGTAAGTTGAGGACTACCTGTATTAGATCCATTCAGTATGGAGTTCCAAGTTCAGAGTATGTACAAGATAAGTAAAAATGAAAGGAGATTAGAAATGAGAATTAGGAATGTGTAGCAACATTGCCTCAAGGGAATGATACCATAAATGTATTACAGCTTTAGTGGTATAAGGATATTTTCCTCCCTACTTTTAGTTCAATAAGCAGAACAAAGCACAAGAGAACCAGTTTGGTCTAACCCATGGGTAGGCAACCTCGGCTCTTTTATGACTCATGGACTTCAACTCCCAGAATTCCTGAGTCAGCTATGCTATGGGAGTTGAAGTCCATGAGTCATAAAAGAGCTGAGGTTGCCTACCCCTGGTCTAACCTGATGTTAAAGCACAGGTTGGAAGCCAGGAGACTGAGTTGTAGTCCTTCTTGGGCACAAAGCAAGATGGTAACCTTGGGCTGGGCACTCTGTCTCTGATGTAGGAAACAAGCAGTGGCAAACCACTTCCAAAACAACTTGCCAAGTAAACTGCAGGAACTTGTCCAGGAAGATGCCAGGAGATTAAAAACTTAGCGTCCCCCACCCACAAAGCATAACTGTTTTCCATTTTATGTTATAATGCAAAGGTAGACATGGAGCATATAAGCCAGATATCCCATTTCCAAACCCTACAAACTCATTCTCCCTATGTGTGGAGTAGTTTTTCCAACTTCTAAGGTAAGGTGCTCAAGATTTCCCTTAGTATCTATTAAAGAAATAGATCCTTGAGGAAGGATCTATTTCTTCCCCATCAGGTTGATTTTTTCCCCTCTATTTGGAGAAAAATGGTTTAGAGTACTCATTTTTACCTTTGATCACCTCCCCCAAATGTTCAACTCTACCAACTTTCCAGTTCCCAGACACAAAAAATAAAATGTAATCATGGGCTTCCAAAATTTCTTTATCCCAGAGTTAGAGTATCCACTTTTCTACCATAGATATATAAATGCTTACTCCAGCTCCTTATTGTACATGGTGGTTTCCATAGCTTCTACTATTTACTCTACATTTTTAATAATGCTAAAAACATCTTTAATTCTATGACATTTTATTCAATAATCAAATAAAAAGAATGTTTTAGGATAAATATGGAAGATAAGAAAAGGATTGGTGTTGAACTTTTAACATTTTTAAAAATTCTTCTCAAAGGATATGCAATCACATTGCTAAAGTAACTTAGGAATGTCTGACATTCCTCTATTTTCTAATTATTTATTTAAAAAAACTTGTCCTGTAAAGTTCTCTTCAAACATTTTGGCCTGAGCCAATTTTCTTTCGTCAGCAGAAAGCTAAAAAGCTCAAAGAATGTAGGAGATGATTCAAAATTATGTTCATTATAGCTCCACTTTATTTTAGCAATAACCATATTCTCAGGATTGGCATAAATCAACATAATGTTATATTTTCTTAAGCCCTGTTTATAGAATTATGTTATAACTGACTTTTCTATATCCTTCTCTTGAAGGTTGAATCACCATGGAACATACGAAAATTGAGCTCAACTTTATGCTGGTTGGAAGTAAGATAATTATATAAAGTTTCTAAAGAAAATACACTTTAGATATATGTGTAGAAATGTAGAAATTTCTTAAGCATGTTGTTAAATTCTGAAATTTTACGGGTCATTTTTTTAACTTTAATCTTAACCAATACTGAAATAAACATTTTTTAAAAAAATCTCTTATAACCACTTTTTTAAATGCAGAGTTTTACTACCATTTCCGAAGTCCTTATATCCTTTGGAAGAAGAGTTCTATGCTATCCACTTTACAGACACTTCAGTTTAGTGATACGAGCCTTGAATGATACTATAATGATACTGAAATTAGGTAAGATAATACATTTTTATTAAATGGTTTGACTTGAAAATTACCTCCATATTTTAGATACTTCAGAGATAGGGCATTTGAAAGAATATTTTTAGACGATATTTGTATTCACATTAGTGAAAAAGATTGGCCTTGGGGAAATTAAATTATATTGCTAAATAAGTGGACCACAAGGGTAGCAGGAGAAACTATTTCTATCAGGTTTATCCAGCATTTAGAATTTTGTGAAGAGTAGACATCTGTCAAATGTGTCTGTGTATATAATACAGGTTGAGATATGAAACCAGTTGCAATTCCCTGTTTATTTGACAAATTCAAATGTGGGCCTGATAAGAATAGATCTAGATATAGTAGGTATAGTACAGGGGTGTCAAACTGCCGGCCCACGGGCCAGATGCCTCATAGGAAAACCATGCCCACCCCATTGCTGACAATGGCAAAAAAGTCGCGATACGTCGCGACACATCACATGACGTTGTGAGTTTGACACCCCTGGTATAGTAGTTTCACAAAAAGTAACACATGCTAGTTGGGATGTTTTAAGCAAAGAGAAACAGTTATTGCCAATAGTATAGAAGAAAGTTCAAATATTTATATTAATTACTTTGTCTGCAGGTGACCCATACAATTAACTGTTCATCTTCAAGGTGTTGGTGATGACCTATAAAGCCCTAAATGGCGTGGGTCCGGGATATCTGAGGGAACACCTGCTGCCGGCATCAAGTTCCCTTCGTCCTGTGCACTCCCACAGGGAGGGCCTTCTCAGGGTGCCGCCGGCAAAAGACTGCCGGCGGGTAACACCCAGGGGGAGGGCCTTCTCTGTGGGTGCGCCTGCCCTTTGGAACCAGTTACCCGTAGAGCTCAGGACTGCCCCTGATCTTCGTTCGTTCCGCCGGGACCTGAAGACCTGGCTCTTTGAGCTTTCCGGCCAGGACTGAGGATTTTAATTTTAACTTATTGTAATTGGGTTTTAATTGGAGCTATAGGCGTTTTAGGGACGCGGTGGCTCAGTGGGTTAGGACGCTGAGCCTGTCGATCAGAAGGTCGGCAGTTTGGCGGGTCGAATCCCGAGTGCCGCGTAGCAGAGTGAGCGCCTGTTACTCGTCCCAGCTTCTGCCAACCTAGCAGTTCGAAAGCACATAAAAATGCAAGTAGAAAAATAGGGACCACTTCGGTGGGAAGGTAACAGCGTTCCGTGCGCCTTTGGCGTCCAGTCATGCCGGCCACATGACCACGGAGATGTCCTCGGACAAGCGCTGGCTCTTCGGCTTTGAAACGGAGATGAGCACCGGCCCCTAGAGTCGGAAACGACTAGCACGCATGTGCGGGGGAACCTTTACCTTTACCTTTACCTATAGGCGTTTTATATTTTACTCAAGGATAATTTAATTATTTTAATTGTTATTAACTTTTTGTATTTGTAGTGTTATTTTAATTACCTTGTGAACCACCCTGAGTCCCATGGGAGAAGGGCGGTATATAAGTTCAATAAATAAATAATAAATAAATAATTATCTGGGTTGACAAGGAATTTCATATAAGACAGTGACGATTCTAGCTGGTTGTCATTCAGCACTGATTGCAGAGCAAAAGTTGTCCTTCCCTTCACAGCTAGCATGTGAACCTGCAAAGAGGAATAGAGGTATATATCCTTCCCTCTGCTGGATCACTTATCAGAAGTGTTTTTGTTGTTGTTGTTGTTTTTCACCAGTAAAATGTCCTTTTGATAGACCAGACACAAAATAAAAGATTTTAAAATAAGTGACATTATCATTTGTATAGAAGGTTGCATGACTTAGACCCGGCATATTTGCAGGACCGTCTGCTGCCAGGAACGACTTCCCATCGCCCGGTGCGCTCACACAGGGAGGGCCTCCTCAGGGTGCCGTCGGCTGGCGACCCCCAGGGGGAGGGCCTTCTCTGTGGGAGCGCCTGCCCTGTGGAATCAGCTTCCCCTTGAGCTCCGGATGGCCCCGGATCTCCGGTCCTTTCGTCGCGACCTGAAAACATTTCTTTTCCATCAGGCTGACCTGAACTGATGATAGGGGTTTTTAAAAAAGAAAGTGTTTTTAATATTTTATCACTGGGGCTTGTTAGTTTAATCTTTTTTTTAACATTTGTATTATTGTGTTTTATTGTTGTTAGTCACCCTGAGTCCTTTGGGAGATAGGGCGGCATATAAGTCCCAATAATTAATTAATAAGAAAGAAAGAAAGAAAGAAAGAAAGAAAGAAAGAAAGAAAGAAAGAAAGAAAGAAAGAAAGAAAGAAAGAAAGAGAAAGAAAGAAAGAAAGAAAGAAAGAAAGAAAGAAAGAAAGAAAGAAAGAGAAAGAAAGCCTTGGTGGAGCAGTGGGCTAATGCCTCCTTAAGTAACACCAGCTGCCTGCAATTAGTGCAGGTTCGCATCCCACCAGGCTCAAGGTTGACTCAGCCTTCCATCCTTCCGAGGTAGGTAAAATGAGGACCCAGATTGTTGGGGGCAATAAGCTGACTTTGTAATAATGCCGCTTGGGGGGGCCCAAAAGCCCTAATAAGCAGGCATATACATAGAATGAAGGCTACTGCTAAGCTTGTAAGCCGCCCTGAGTCTTCGGAGAAGGGCGGGACATAAATGGAATTAAAATAAAATAAAAATATAAATAAATAAATAAATAAATAAATAAATAAATAAATAAACAAATAAATAAATAAATAAATAAATAAATAAAAAATGTATATTAAAGGATAATGTATCATTTTTATGATCAATTTCTCAAAATATGCCACTCAAAGCCTTTTTAAAATACCTGTAATAACCATCCAAGGAACAAAACTTTTGGTTGGATAGATTAGGTATAAAGCCAAACATCCCTGTATCCCCTGGAGTTGCCTAGTCTCTCTACTCATTAAAAATGTTTAGCCGTTTTAAAGTCAACATGAAACTTGTTTAATTTCTTTCCACATTGCCAGATGCTTTCATTTGGATGTCTCAGGTTACCTAGGAAACCATTGTAAGATGAAATGTGATTGGCTCAGTTGGATCTTTGTTCGTGTTATGAATGGAATTGAAATAACTTAGGCTGTTCTTAAGCAAATAGTTAACGGGAGTGAATGTTCAGCTTTTACATTTGGTATATGATTATGTTATGGATTTCAGAAGAGTTGAGGCAAATAATGAAACATTATTTGACAATATGTGTGAATATGAATTATTCTAGTAATAGGGGCTATCAAATATTATTTAAGATAAAAGTAAGTCACTTCGTATATCATTATTTAGTTCTGTTTTGCCAATATAAACCTGCCCGCCTTTATTTCCTATCTGAAGAAAAAGGCTCCTGACTTAGAACAAAAGAAATTAACAACAAAGCCAGCACAGATTTTTAAGGAAAATTGGGAGATTTGAAACTTGTTTTTCCCTTTCTCAGCAAAACTTTTTTTAAAGAACATTTTATTATTTTAATGTATATAAGTATACATTATTTTTGTCTTAAACGCAATGCTAGAGAATAATAGATAATGGACTTTCTATATAAAAATAAAAGGTGAGAATTTTGACTTGACCTGAACTTTGCAAGTTATGCAGTAATTTATATAGATTTATGTAGATTTATATCAATTTCAAATTAAATCCAGTCTGAACATCTGGCTGACTGTGTGACAAATCACAATATAACATAATTCAATTTTAAGAGATAAGAAGTGATTTTGCATGAAACTTTAATAGTTGAAAGCTTTAAAAAAAACTTGGTTCATACTTTCATATCATACAGGGATGCTGTCAGGTTGAGAGAGAATTACGTTGTGCCTGCAATTGGTCATGAAGTTTATGATTGTTCACTGCCCCAAAAATCTTAGCTGTGATTATCTTTCCTTTTTAGGTAAAAGTGCCATTTTGAAGTGTCTGCTAGATATTCACAAGATTTTTCGGGAGAATGATCCTGCATATATTCTCAATGACCTTTACATCACAGATTACTGCATTTGGATTCAAAAAGCTAAGTGAGTTGTAAATCTGTAGTTCTTTTTTATGATTGTGTTTTATTTTGTAGAAAAGTGGTAAAAAGTTCTGTTGAAAGTATACTTATTATATATATAAAACAGTGTGAAATTGCACCTGCCAATCCTTCAACTGGAGTTGGCCTTCATACACATTAAGTTCTTCCCAAGAACTTGGAATGTCATAATATATTGCCGTACTATATGGGCACATCCAAGTAGTGCAGCTTTTTGTAATTGACAGATGATTATAATTGGTCACAAAGTCAACCAGTTGTTTAGAGTGGAGTTAGCATTTTTATCTACTTACTGGCTTCTTCCCAAGGACCTGGGGTAGGCAGATGTTGTTGATGATAATGTTAAAGATACTGGCACAGGACATAATTCCAAGTAAAGTTTCCTTTTGCAGTTGACTGATTTTGGTGATTTTGTCAATGCTGATGTGTTCAAGGTGGTGCTCCAGTTGGTTTGGGATTGCACCAAGATGCCTATCACTATTTTACTTTGCTATCGTTTGCCAGTCGTTCTATTTCTATTTGGAGATCTATGTATGTTTTTTTATTTTTCCCAGTTTTTACTTCTATTGTGCTTTACTCAGGTACTGCAATATCCACTATCCAGACTTTTTTCTTTCTTATCAACAATTGTTAAGTGTTGTGTTTCAGATGCTTGTCTGTTTGAATTCTATGAGCACTTTAGGTTTTTCAATTTCTGTTAGTCTGTTTTGTGTTCCTACCAGTTTTTGCTTGCAGGCAAATGCTATTTCTTGCAGATTTTCCAATATGCCATGGTTGCTACTTTGTCATACTATTGTTTGTATTCATTATTTAAATTGTACATCACTCTGAGGGAGATGGGTAGTTAAGTGTGAAATATAAATTATTATATACACAAAAACATGAAATCACAGCTGCAAGTTCTTTAGCCATTCTTGGCTTTTATTCTACCTTTTTATACTTAATTCAAGGGGACAAACATTCCTAATACTCGTGCTTCTAATTTTATACACTGAACCTGGGATGCGGGCTAAACATTACTACGGTATACATTTATTCTTTCAATGCCTCTCAGGTCCTGATATTTCTAGAAGGCAAACATAAATATTATTTAATAACAATAACAACAACAAAAACAACAACAATAATAATTATAATAATAGATTTGGAAGGAATCTTGAAGGTCTTCTAGTACAACCCCATGCTCAGGCAGGAAACCCTATATATAAATGATAGGGCTCTCTTTTGTAGTTGATTCAAGAAATTGAAGGTAATATCCCCGTGTTCATACATTGGCTCAACTATGGTAGAAAATTATGCGGATTAATAGCAAGGTAGTCAAATAATCTGCTATACTAGAATATAACAGTGTTATCCTTTTCCTATTTACAGAAGAAGAACCTGTTTGGCTGAGTTATTAAGGCCCCAGGTTAGAAACCAGGAGACTATGAGTTCTCATCCTTAGGCATAAAAGCTGGCTAGGTGGTCTTGGCCGAATCACTCTGTCTCAGCCCAATTCATCTCACAGGGTTGTTGTGGGGAAATTAGGAACATGAAAGAGTATTAGATATATTTACTGCCTTCAGTTATTTATAAAAATAATAAAGATGGGATTAAAAATATCATTAAACACACATACACACACCCCAAATTTTTCTGTTTAGTAGATTTGTGGCTCATTACAATGTGTAAATTAGAAAGATGATTTAAATTTTAGTTATTAAACAGATAATGTCCTGCATTTAAACTATATTGGTTTGTTAAACAATTGAGTACCAATAGACTGCCTATGCAAATAAAGTTATGTTATGAAGCTACTGAGCCTCAGTACATTGAGGGAAAATAAATGACAGACTTTGAGAGATACTCATTATAAAAAAATTACAAACTCTTTTCTTGTGGAGTTTAAATTTTAGGCACAAATTCTACATTTTCTACCCTTCCAAGAATCCAGTCTAATTTCTATCAACATGTTTGCCATTCTTAACATCCTTATTGATGAAGAAGCACAGGAGTATGACGAGGCTGCTAGTATTCCTTAACTACTGCTTTTCTTGTCCTTGGTATCACTACAGTGTAATCAATGTTTGCCTTCGTTGGGAAACATTCTGCTATGCTTTCCTCTTGATTATATGTGAGAGTGTTAGAAACATGAGCTATTATTAAGGTATTTATTACATGCATTTGAGATATAATTGCATAAAGCACTTTATGCATAAGCACTTTAGCACAGTGGCCAAGTTTCCTTTCTCAGCCTTAGTTCGCTAGATATGTAGGGTACTTTAAAAGCTCTTGATATACTATCATCCCTGTGAGGTACGCCAAGACAGGAAACAGGCTGCTCAGGAATGATTGGAAGTTGTCTTTATTGATCTATGTGATAATAGAATCTTAAAAGACTGACTGATTTTCCTTCCCTCCCTGTCTCAAACCCTAGGGAATGGAAGGCAGTTAGTTTGAGTTTCTTTCTAATGCTTTCTCCTTTTGTTGAGTTTTGTAACTGTCTCTGTATAGCAAGTCTAAGGTCATCTTTGTGGCTTTCCAAATATAAGATTCACTTGCACAATAGTAAGTTGCCAACCCTGGGTTATGATCCCAGCTTCTTGGGAGAGCAACATGTCCACAAATTCTGGAGGGCCATTGATACTTGGCATCCATCAAGTATAATGCTCCATCTGATATCTTTAGAATAAAACAAACAGGAAGCTCCCGTGCCACAAATGGAAGTCAGTTTCAAATGCAGTCTTTATTCTCAAGAAAGTGTCAGCATGTGGAAATACTTGGTTTATCTTTTCTGAGGTAAAAAAAAACTAGGCAAGGTTAGTTAGTTCTAGGATGGGACACTAACGGAATTCCAGCATTAAATGCTAGATTAGAATGCTAGATTTTAAAAAATCTCAGAAGTCAGGTAACAAACCATTGAGGTATTTCTGCCAACAATACTACACTGATGTTTCCATGCAGTCACTGGGAATTAAATTCAACATGAGGTGCATCTTTACATTTTTATTTCCAATCATGTTTCCAAACTGCATGCCTAAGCTGCTCCCAAAAATAAAAATAAAAAATAGACTGAAGCCAATTGTTGTTATTGAAAGTGTGCCCAGAAATGCTTGGAAGAGGATAAAAGCAAGTTGAGATAAGGGAGCTACCTGAGAAAGGATAAGAAGGATCAACTTTTTTTCTGATAAATTGATATTTTTGGAAAATACCATGATATCCTGCAAAATCTTAATATTGATCCACTAGTTCAAACATTTAGGGAACCTATATTAAACCAAACACTGGTGAAGTTTCTTCTGTTGTCTGGAAGAACCTGCAGAATAAAGGTTTTATATCAGCCTATTAATTCCTGGTTAAGTTAAAATTTAAAGAACTCCAGTATATGAGTGAATGCAGCTATAGTAAACTGAGTATACTATGTACTTTTAGACAATAGAAATTAAAACTACTGTGTTTTTTTAAAAAAACAACAACCCTGTACTTTATTTTAAAAACATATAGAAGACCTCATCATATAAATCAACCAAGGTTTCTTGAAAATCATAAATAGTTCTAAATACTGGCTGAAATAGATTCAGAAAATAATTCAATAAACTTAATTCAGTCAACTACCACATGCTCAAGGAACATCCCTAGGAAGAAGACAGTTATCAGTGGCCTGTGAAGATTTAGATATTTTAGGTCTATTAGTCATTTTGTGGAAGTTCTTCCACTTCTTCAGAGAAGCATGAATCCTTGTAGATAATTTCATTGAGGGCCGCATCAGCATTGTGGTTGCCCTCAGGGGGCCGAGTGGGTATGGCCAGGGTGGGTGTGGCCTACTGGGTGGGCGTGGCTAGAGTGCATATGGCCTACTGGGTGGGCGTGGCCAGCTCTACATCGTTCGCATCAAGGGTGCCTATGGGGGCCTGGGCAGGAGTGGGACAGATCTGAGGGTCTCTGGCAGAAGGAGGGTCTCTGGGCCAGGGCCAAGGCCGTGGGGGCCGTTCCCTCACTGTTTCCAGGATGGCTTCGCGGGCCACATGAAACCACTTCGTGGGCCGGATCTGGCCCCCGGGCCTTGTGTTTGACATGTCTGTTGTAGATGAATCCATCTTTCTTGTGAAGGGAATTATCTTTCTAATAAGTGTTCTTTGCAGTCCCTGTTAGTGCCCTCAATTGAAAGAGGATTAAATTGAAAATATCTCACTTCGTTATTATCATCCAGCCCAATAGAATAATCCTGTCACTGCTCTATCAGGGTACGTGTGGTCATGGGTTCTCAAATTGTTCAATTAGTTGTAGACTGCCTATTTTGGTTAAAGTTTTGACTTTCCAGTTTTTCTTCCCTTATCTGTTGCCTTTCAAATGTGGTTGAAATGTTTTTCCTATATATTTTAGAACAGACATGTCAAACTCGCGACGTCATGTGACATCGCGAGATGTATCGGGACTACTTTGCCATTGCCGGCAATGGGATGGGCGTGGCTTCTGTTTGACGCGTCCGGCCCGCAGCCTGGCAGTTTGACACCCCTGTTTTAGATCATCATACTGAGGGAGATTACATTAGAGTGTCTAAAAAATGTTATTGCATAATGCTTATGCTAAAGTAAATAATTTGTAGAACTTTTATCTCAATAAGCTTACACAAGTAGGTAGTCTTTAACCAAAATGTAATTCTGCCTTAAGTAAATCATGTTTCAACCATTTATATGCATTTTTGAGGGGAAAATCTGAAAAGTTAAATGCCATAGAACCATATTATTGTAGGTATGGTATTTACCAGTCATAGTCTGGATCATTTCAGGTTGGCTATTATATGTCAGGGGTTCCCAACTCCCAATTCCATGGACCAGCACCAGTCAGCAGCCTGCCAGGAACCAGGCCACACAAGCAAGTGATGCCCCATCCCTGCAGGTGCGGGATCCAGGCAGCATGCACTACCACACTCCCCTGGCCCATGGAAAAACTGCCCTCACAGAACTGGCCCCTGGTGCCCAAAACATTGGGGGTTGCTGTTATACGTAATTTATTACAAGGCTAGTGGCTGCCTAATTTTGCCATCCCAAGCATTTGTTGTTTTGATTTCACTTGGCATATGGTAAAGATAAAGGTAAAGGTTCCCCCACACATGTGTGCTAGTTGTTTCCAACTCTAGGGGCCGGTGCTCATCTCCGTTTCAAAGCCAAAGAGCCAGCATTTGTCCAAGGACGTCTCCGTGGTCATGTGGCTGGCATGACTAGACACCAAAGGCACACGGAGCGCTGTTACCTTCCCATCGTAGTGGTCCCTATTTTTCTACTTGCATTTTTACGTGTTTTCGAACTGCTAGGTTGGCAGAAGCTGGGACGAGTAACAGGTGCTCACTCTGTTACGCGGCACTCGGGATTCGACCCGCCAAACTGCCGACCTTCTGATCGACAAGCTCAGTGTCCTAACCCACTGAGCCACCACGTCCCTTTGGGAAAAGGTAAAGGTAAAGGTTCCCCCGCACATGCGTGCTAGTCGTTTCCGGCTCTAGGGGCTAGTGCTCATCTCCGTTTCAAAGCCAAAGAGCCAGCGTCTGTCTGAGGACGTCTCCGTGGTCATGTGGCCGGCATGACTAGACCCCAAAGGAGCACGGAACACTGTTACCTTCCCACTGTAGTGGTCCCTATTTTTCTACTTGCATTTTTACGTGCTTTCGAACTGCTAGGTTGGCAGGAGCTGGGACAAGTAACAGGCGCTCACTCTGCTACGCGGCACTCGGGATATGGTAGAACTCCCTAAATGCAAAATGCTGAATTCTCCTGTGAGTTTTCAAAAAAAAAAATCTCCAGCAGTTACAGACCAAAGCAAAAGCATTAACCATCATTTTTCAGTTATACAATATGTAGATTTGTATTTGACTGGGTTAAAAAATGAGCAAATTAAAATATTTTTCCCTGGAAAGAACCGTTTAGTCAGAAAAGCTTAATTGGCCTCTTTTGTTTTTTGTTGTTTTTCCCTCCCAAAGCCTTTTTTCATGTTCCATTCAACAAAGCATTTGGCAATATGCAGTACCATAAAGAATATACCCTATGCAGTACCATAAAGAATATACCCTATTCCTGAGCCAGTCATTCTGGGAGTTGAAGTCCACGAGTCATAAAAGAGCCAAGGTTGCCTACCCCTGCCCTATGCCCAATAGGTTTCTAATACTTATTGTCTTATATACTCCCTTATACTGTATACTCTCCACTAAATGTTCCATTGTAATTACTTGAGCAGTTACATATTCTTGGGGGGAAAAAATCTTTGAAACATGAAAGGAGTTGGTAATAATGTTCTTTCCAGGTTTGCAATGGTTACGCAGGAAACGTAGGTCATCCAAGGATCTCTGCAGGTGTTGTCAGCATCTTATGTTGAAAAGCCAGGTGCACCCAGGTGGAAAATTGCATTTTTAACCCCTGAGCTCATATAGCATGTTGCCACTCCATTTGAATCCTTTTGCTAAATGAGCCTATAATACTCCTGGCTGCCAATTTTTTATATTGTTTTGTTTTTGTTTTGTGTTTTTTTGAAAAAAATTCAAGCTAAGTCCTGAGGGCTTTTTATATGGTGGGGGTTACACTCAAGAAAGTGCTGTAAGATTTGGCATTGCTAAGTAAAAAATTCAGTTGCCTTTATTGGAGAATGATTTTTTGGTTTGGTTTGGTGTTTTTTTCTTTCTCCTTGCTTATGTTACATTGCTGAGCCGCTGTGCATCATTCTTGGGAAATCATGGAAGAAAATAATTTGAACTGAAAAAGTTGAAACTAGTTTTCCAGTGGTTTTAAGTCGAGGCAGTAGTAGTAGTAGTAATGTTGAAAGGGACCTTCGAGGTCATCTAGTCCAAACACACACACACACACACACACACACCCGCTCAGGCAGGAAACCCTATACCATTTCAGACAAATGGCTGTCCAATCTCTTCTTAAAAACTTCCAGTGTTGGAGTATTCACAGCTTCTGGAGGCAGGTTTTCCACTGATTAATTGTTCTAATTGTTGGGAAATTTCTCCTTAGTAAAGACATCCAAATCATTAATGAAATCACTGAAGAATTTAAAAGCATGATTAATACATATTTAAAATAATTTTATTATTTTGATTACAACAGCAAAAGCAAATGAAAATGAAACTCGGTGAGAGAATAAAAAAGAATAAAAAGTGCAAGAAAAGAAAATAGAGAAAGTAAGACACAGAAAAATATATAAAAAGTGGCTTTAAGTTCTATAATAAAAATATGCCAGGTTGCCCCCCCCCCCACACTCCTTTCCTTCCTCTCCTGTAGATTTTCAGATTACTGGACTCTGATCCATGGAGCTTATTACTTAAGCTAGCTTTTGTTGTCTGGAGATAATCCCTGTCTTCCTGTGGGTTGGCTGACCGGGTTTGTAAGTAAACTGTGGGAAGAATTGGCCACTTCCTAACTTACTAGCTGCATTGGAATCTGTCACAGAATCTGTCATTTTTCATGCAGCTGGTCACAAAAATATTGTAGGCATGACATCTGGTATTCATAAATCAGGAACCAATCTTGCAGTTATATCCATTTACTATATTTTGTTTCTATGCATGAGTAACTTGTATGTATGGCTGTTTCTGAACAGATGCAAACATCTTTATACCAGTTCCATTTTATAAAGGAGCCGAAAGAAATGGCTAGATTTTATTTTTCTTTTGCTACATTTTCATTTTTGTCTAGAAATTGTTCCTAAGAAAGCATTCATGCCACCTCTTTTAATAAAATCTCATTGCAGGGGTTAAAATTAGGTAAATGCACTTTGGAGATTTTTAAATTCATTGCAACAGGAGGAAGCACTTGGTCAATCTTAGAAGCTGAACAGGTTCAAAGGTAGGGCTTCATATCTGGATGGCAGTCATGTAGATGGGAGGAATTCTAGGGTATAGCTGAATTTATTTCAAGGGCATGATTTAATTCAAGGGATTATTCAGGATTATATGAAACATTTCATCATCATCACAGCAGGGGTGGCAATGCAGTGCCCATGGTATTGTGCCACTCATGATATGCCTAGATGTTTTCTATGATTGCAAGAATAAAAAAAAATAATCCCCCTTTTTGAAGTAAAATCTCATATTTATCAATTTGATAAGGCATTGGCTCATGGACAATGGTTTAATTCATACAGATATATATATTGGAAATCTAATGGATGTTGGCCAGCTTTACCTTTTCAGTTTGCGTATCTGCTATAAAAATCTGGTGTTTTCCCTTCGGCAACTTAAGTACTGGGTTTGCACAAATAACTTGATTATTTAACCAATCAGGCTAACTTTGCACAATATCCTGTAAGCAAAAAGATTAACCCCAAGCGGTAGTTGCCTATGGTCAGAAAAGCTCTAGCAGAAGCTGCTTTTCCATGCATTTTGGATTCTGATGTAAATTTTTGTAAGCAAAAATGTACTTGGGTATCAAAGTATCCTAAAAATAGAATGGATTTAAGACTAAGGCTTGGATTTGCGTGGTGGTTGAAGACATCTTAAGTCTTTCCTCATAAGCTTCTCTGAATTTCATCATGTACTTAACTTTCATTTCTTCTAGGTTTTTTTTCCTTGTCTGGCTTTAAAATGGCTTTAATCAATAATCAACAGTTTCCTACAGTAAATTGGTGGGAAAAGGATGCCCAGTAATGGAGAAGCAGACATTCTACAAATACTTCCAGTCAGTTCCCATTGCCTCGTAGAATTTGTCTTGGATATTAAATGTCTGTGGAGATTCTCAGTCATCCAGGTCATGGTTGCCCCAAAGGTGCTTTTTTCCAAAAGGCAGATGGACTTTCTTGGTTTTTTTCTTTGAAAATGTTTTGCTTCTCATTCATGAAGTTTCTTCAGATCTAATTGAAGAAATGTTGCCATCGGCAAAAATTGGTTTCAGAAACAATGCTGGGCATATAAGATTTTTGAAAAGAAGGTTGTGGTCATATGATAATGTAAAGGGCACATGAATGGCCCTTTTATGGTTTATCAAACTAGAAATATTTTTTTTAAAAAAGCTTTATGCTCCTTTTACCATCTTGAGCAGGGGGCTGGACTAGAAGACCTTCAAGGCCCCTTCCACCTCTATCCTATCCTATCCTATCCTATCCTATCCTATCCTATCCTATCCTATCCTATCCTATCCTATCCTATCCTATCCTATCCTATCCTATCCTATAGCATGTCTGCACAACCTGTAGAGGGGAAGGGGCTATTTTGATAAATTAAAGATAATCAAGGCTCACATAGGAATATCTGGCAGGCCGATCAACTGTTCCATGGCTAGCAGAATGGCAGCAGCACTGGAGGCGGTGATGATGGTGAGGTTTGCATGCATCAGAAATGCTTGATAGCATGTCCTTCAGAAGATTGGTGGCAGATCCCTCCTAATAGCACTGTTTGGCAGGAGTGAATTTACTGTGCTTAAAAAAAAAAAAGCTGGCAGGCTGTGCAAAGCTTACTTGGCAAGCTGTATGTTGTACTAGCTTGACCTGGAAGATCTTACAGCAAACTTTACAATCTGTAAAAATAAGATAAAATGATATCAACCAAGTAAAATAAATGTTTGTTAGGTACATCCAGTGAAAACACATTTTAAAAAGCAATGCTACCAAAACAGTGTTAAGGAATAAATAGTTGCCAAATGCTCAAAATGCAGTCATGTGACCACAGGAAGGGTGCAGTGTGTGACATTTTATGACCGCTAGAAATGCTTTACGGGACATAAAGCACCTTTTTCAAGGCTCTTGTAATTCCAAACATTTGTAAATCAAGAATTACCTGTCATCTGAATTTGATCGAAGGCTTCCTATAGGAATAATTCACAGTTGTAACATATGTTAATTCCGTAGCACATATAGAAGAAAGTTATAGAGTAAATTCTAGGTTCTTGAAGAAACATAACTAATGGAATTGCTATATCTATCAAGAAATCAGATGGATTCATCTTCTAAATTAATGGACTGAAAAAGCCCATGATCAACCATATCAGCCATAACAGATTCTTTACAAAGTGATCATTGTGGTTAATTAAATTCCTCTATTTCAAAGAGACTTTTCCTACAGGCTTCTGGTTGGCTATTGTTCAAACAGAATTCTGGACTAAGTCAGCCCTTGGTCTGAACTGCGTGATCCTTTTAATGAATTTACATCAGGACTTCTGTAACATACGGAGCTGCTAAAGTTCCACCTGGCTATTTCTGCTAAACCTCACTAAAAGCAGCCATAAGTTTTGCCTTGAGCGTAGTAATTACCTGCCAGCATTGGGTTTTGGGGGGAGTGAGTTCAGCTGAAGACAAAGATCACAAATCCTGTGATCTTTAAGACAGTACCACCAACACCTAAGATTTAAGCTCAAAACTGAAAGTTTTTACTTGAAGGGAGAGGAGCAGATTGAAAATACTCTCCCATCCCTACTAACATCTAAACCCAGCTGTTTAATAAAAATTAGAAAAATCTTACGTTGGAAATTCTGAAAGACAAATCAGATAAAAGAGACATAGGATCTCTAGTTTAAAAGACAAAATAAAGCTATACCAAACAAGAATGGAATCTCTGCTAGGCAGAGACACAAATACTGATCCTCCCTTCCTTTAATTTTTTGCCAGCAAGGTTTGGGGAACAGCTGCCTGCCCAACTCTGTAAAAAACAGAGTGCTCTGTAAAAATGCAAACAAAGGAAGCCCACTACATACAGTTCCTGCATCCTATTTTCCATGACTTCACCTCTTCTAAATTTTTACTGCATGCTGATTTCAGGAAGTTCCATGAAGGATTTGATGAGAAGGGGGAGCGAAAACTTTTTTTCCTGCAATTCTGGATGAGGCTCCTAGTCTTTATCTGCATAGTGTTGTTGTTTTTTTTCTTCTTCTCATAATAGAATTTTAAGAGTGATTTCTCAGCACCTTCTTTCATCCAGAAACTGAGATTCAGCAATGCAGCTGTATCGTGTGCCTTCTGACCATGTCTTGTCATCCGTTCTATTGTAATTTATGAAAAGAAATTTTCTAGAAAGGAAATAACAGCAAAGTGAAACAGTCCTCCCATTTTTAGAGTAATTTGGGTGAAAAAAAATTCTTTTGGATGTGTATTAATTTGCTTATACTCTTACATATACAGCATTCTTGTTTCAATGCTTTTGTCTTCACTGTTTGCTTTCATTTTTTGTTTCTTTCAACATCCTATGATTCTAATAAGTTCCCAGTGCTCACCCAGTTTCCATAATAATCTTGATAAAGCAACAGCTAACTGCGTTTGTTTATTACTTACAGGTATTTTCCTTCTGCCAAGTCCATTGTGACTCCTGACAGTTTACAAAAACAACACAAAGCAATTTTCCACAAAACCCAAAACATTAAATTAACGAAGTTGATTACTCCAGCTGTATATATATCCTTTGGAGTTACCTGAGATATATTCTCACCCAGTTATCTGGGGAGAGTTCAGAACTGTTTGTCCTAATGTAGTGGGCAGGGTCACTGGAGTTGTGAACCTGGCCACCCTGTGTTTCAGATCCCTGTCCTTCCCAGTTGATTAAGGTCTCCCACAAGTCAAAGCAGGTGGTAGAGTCTGGAGAGTAATGAATGCTTCTCTGTGGGAGGGGTGGTTTCATCTGCCTTGAAAGAAGTGTCTGCTCACTCCTCGGAAGACCATAACTGGACTTAAAGACTGTGGACAATTTTCCTCCAGTCTTCAACCAGTTTCTTGAGATGATGGTTAGCATACAGCTACAGCAGGTCCTGGGAAAAGGATTATCTGGACTCTTTATTCATTCACCATTGATTGTGCTATTGATAATCTGATAGTGGGCTTGAAATAGGGGTTGTAATCCATTCTGATCCTCCTTGATCTCTTGGCTGCTTTAAATGCCATCAGTTGTTGTATCCTTCAAGGAGTTGGGGATGGGATATTTTGTAACCACATGTTACGGTGGTTCTCCTTTCTTTGCAATGTGCCTTGGCGGGGTCCTACCCCTGCTCCATTTGTTTGACATTTGCATCAAGCCACTTCATGTGGTCACCTGTTGCCGTGGGATATGGTGTCATCAGTATACAGATTGTACCCAGTTGTAAGTCTCTTCCCTGGCCCAAGCAAGTGATGCTATCAAGAACCTTTCTCAGTGCCTAGAAGCTTGAAGGTCTGGATGCAGGAGAATGAGCTTAGACTCAGTCCTGGCTAGACAAAGTCACTGTGGATTTTAAGCTCCACCCCATCTCCTAGTTCTGGGGATTTTCTCTTTTCCCTCTGTGCATAGGCTGCACTTCCTGAAAGTTGCAGTATAATTTGGGTTCTGAATTCTCAGGATTCTCAGTATCCCTTCTTTGCATGCATGCTCTGGTCAGGCAGATTCCTCCATAATGAATCCTGGAGCCAAACCATACAAGGCTGTTAGGTCAGCACCAGCACTTTGTATGGTATCTGGAAGCTTTGTGCTGTTACTAAAAAATAATGTGTCCTCAGGGTCACCTGAGTAATGCAAATGAGTGTGGAGCCTTCTTGGAACTGCTAAAAGGACTGTGTTGTGGAGCTGTGCTTTCTGCAGGATGTTTTCTGCTCTGTTGTGTTCATTGTTGAACACAGGCACAGGCTGTTGGGGATGAGTCTGTGTTGTCTGCATCTCAAACTGAAGCTCAAATGGTTCTGATCCTGAAAACACAGACAAACCTCCAAGTGGCCTCAACGACTCTTTAAAAGAATGCAAATGACTAGCTGTCTGCATGGGATAAATCCTTCCATTCCTCACCATCCAGTCAGAGCTGAAGAAGCTTCTTAGATGTGAAGTGAAACATCTTCAAAGAAAAACAAGAAAGTCCAGTTGCCTCTTGAAAAAACACCTTTGGGTGGTGATCTGAAAGGAATGAGTTGCAAAAGAACCAGATAGGTGCTTTTTGTTTGTATGTGGATATCTATGCAGTCCCACAGACCATGGATTTTAAACAGTGCATTTACTGTATATGACCTTCCCAGCTACTTAATTACATTACTTTGGGGCATTTTTCCCCCGCTCTTTCTTGCTTCCTTCTCCATTTAATGCCTCTCTCCACTTCTCCACTGTCCTGTTCCTTGAGCTTCTACCTGAATGATATCTCTTTGGGGTTTGTGCTTTGATTTCTCTGATGTTGCATGCCGGGAGGCACTTTTGTCACTCACTTGCAAAAGAGGGTCAGCAATTCATGTCCTCCCTTTTCAGTTAGCACTTATCCGCTGTTCCTCCTGTTTTGACTACAGAGGCAACATGTAGCCTGCATAAGCTGTTGCTTTTTTTTAAAGCAGGTGCAGCTTGCAGCACGCAGCTGTGATCAAAGAGAGTGAGCTGTTTTCCATGCAAATAGCATCTTTCTGTTCTGTTCTAAGGCTTGTCAGGAGCTGACATCCTTTGACAGCGATTCTACCATCAGCCACTTAACCAGGGTGATCAGAGGCAGGAAAGAAGAAGAAAGTTAAGAGCAACTGTTCCTTTCACACGTTTCCTTTGATGTCATATTGAAATGATAATCTCTGGTTTGGGTAGGTATGTCATTCCACTATCAGCTCTTCTGCAATAATTCTCTACATTATCAAGAAGAAAAATGTCTGTGATCTATGGCAGCAGCTAATCTTAGATGCTCATTGGAAAGCTGAAAGTCCATCCTTTTATTTATATCTATCTATCCATCCATCCATCCATCCATCCATCCATCCATCTACAGTATCTATCATATCTATCTATCTGGATATATATTTGTATTATTCAATGAGAGAGCTCAATCCAACTCAAATCCATCTGTTATTCTTTAGATTTTGTAGCTAAAATAATGCAAGATTGCAAGATTCTCCAGGCAAGGCAAAAAAAAAAGTTTTTGTGATTTGTATCAGTTACTGTATATACTTGAGTATAAGCCGAATTTTTCAGCCCACTTTTTGGGCTGAAAAATTCCACTTCGGCTTATACTCCAGTCAACAAAAAAACTTACCGAGGACTTGTGCGCGGCCGAGGCTTTGGTGCTTCCGGGATCGCGCGCACCTCTCCCAAGCCACCGCCGTCCGCGCACCTCCCCAAACCTGCAGCGGAAAGAAGCAGGCAGGCAGGGCGCGGAGGTCCGGAGACCTGCCGACGTTTGGGGAGGTTTGGGGAGGTGCGCGCGCACCTCCCCAAACCTCCCCAAACTTCGGCAGGTCTCCGGACGGCGGCGGCTTGGGAGAGGTGCGCGCGATCCTGGAAGCACCGAAGCCTCGGCCGCGCGCAAGTCCTCGGTAAGCTCCGGGCGGTCACTTGCTTCACGTCTCCTGAGGGAAGGGGGGGCCACTGGAGCGGGCGTGTTTCCTCGCCTGCTGGGCGCCGCGATTTGCCCGGGGAACGCTCAGGCCCCGAATGGCAGCGTGGAGCGAGGAAGCGGACAGCCAGGGCTTCCCCGAGAGCCGCGGCCACACAGGGTATTCCTGTGTATTCAGGCTTGCAAAATGGCGGATCGAGCCTCTGCTGGCGGCAGAGGCTTGCAGAGCGCGGATCCAGCCTCCGCCGGTGGCGGAGGCTTGCAGAACGGCGGATCGGCTTATACTCGAGTCAATAACTTTTTCCAGTTTTTGGGGGTGAAATTGGGGGTCTCGGCTTATACTCGAGTCGGCTTATACTCAAGTATATACGGTATGTTCGTTCGTTCTTTTCTCAACTATATACTTGGAAAATTGGGATAATATCAACTGGGGACTGCGGCTCTAGTAGAAACAGTTCATTTCAACAAAGAAATTCTCATATTGCATAAGCTACTCCACAGATGGGTATGAATTTGGGTCTTGTCTTTTTGTCTTTAGAGTCTTTTGTCACATGGTTCCTTATTGTTCAAAGATATATCCCAGTGTTATTTTTACTCTTTGTTCTGAAACATAACTTTAAATAGACTCTTCCTTTTACGGCACTTTGGTTTAATGCTTTGCCAAGTGGACTTTGCTCCTATTCTTTTTTGTCCATCATTTTTCCTTAGTTAAATAAGTACCATCACAGTCAGGCCCAATCATGTAGGCAGATGTATCTATAGCAAAAGTCCAAAGTTCTCTCAAAAAATACCACTGATTTCTTAATCCCATCCATCCATCTTAGTTTTTCCATGATACTTCTCCAAATCTTGCCAAAAATACTCACTCACAATGCTTGCCCAAAGTATGTGAGATTGTCAACCAAAAGAACTGTCGCACTGTATTTCATCCAGGATAGACTGATTGTCTTACAGCCCGTGCTTCTCTTAGTACTGTCTTCAAACCCATAATTTGAAAGCTATTGATCTTCTTTTCCACAATGGAAGACCATTATTTGATTTTTCTTTTTCTTCATAGTCTTCTCTATGATTGCCCCTCTCTCCCTAGAATTATTCTCCGCTTTACTTCTTTGATTCATTCTCTGTTTGTTCTTGACAATTAGAAAACAAAACTTCAATTCTTCCCATCCATTGCAACTCCAGCAAACATACTGGTTGACCTTACCTTTGTCTTTATCTACCATTAATCTGGATTATTTTTTACTTTTGGAGTGAATCTTCTAAATTGTCTATCCTTTAGCCAACAAATAAAGAATAAGCAGATATTTTGGTGTTGTATGTTGCATGTTAAGAGTCATCCCAAAGTGCTTGCCCTCAATAATTTTCACAAGCAAAGCTAAATTGCTATATTGCGATCTTACCTATGAAGTTGGCTATTGCCCTTCCATCTAAAACAGTGGAGAGTTGTATTTCTAAGAGTTTGTATGAAGAGTAACAAGGATATTAAAATGCACTGGCTTTCAAGCTCTTTTTAATCATCTGAATAACCTGCTGAGTTCTTGGAAAATGAGTCTGCAAAGCTTCCCAAAGATTACCCTCGGGCGGATTTGAGTATTTGCTTTTTATGTGGCCTACGGGATTTGCAACTGTTTCAGAGTTCTAATCTTTAACATTGCAAGCCTTGGCTAGATTTTCCTGGGGCTTCAGAATAGAATAGGTCACAATAGGTCTGTTAGAAAAGGGGTTGCTGGTATTTGCCTGGGTTCTCTGCTGTTGACAACTGAGACAGCCACGGGGTACATACTGTAGAGGCTGTGAAAATCCTCCCCTTCTTTTCTCCACATATTCCAATCACCCATCAATTATCACACAACATTGAAATAGTTCTTGCAAATTCAATGTGGGTCAATGTGTTACTACTGCTTTCTTACTTGGCAGATAAGTCTGTTCTACTTCAGTTCCTATTGGAATGTGTCCAGAATATATTCACTGTCTCCAAATGTGTGTGTGTGTTTTTCATTCTAAAATCTCATTTGTAAAGGGAATCATTATAGTCTTTCCACTTTCCTTTAACTGCAATTGACTTTATCAGATTTCCATAATTACTCTTAGAGCTACATTTTCCTATGATTTCCCTGGACTTCTGAAAAAGAAAATCATTTTTATTTTCTTTTTGTGATTTTCTTATTATTAATATTCTTGATTGAGATCTTTCCTTATCTTGCTTCGTAAGTTTCCATTCAGTCATCATTCCTCTTCTGTCTTTCTCTGGATATCATGACACCTCGCTCTAAAAGTTATTTGGATCTTTACTTCGTCAAAACATTGGGAATATTTTTTTCATCTTTGATTTATCTCAATGTTGCATATCTGTTCCATATTCCTTAGGTTCCTTTTTGCTTGTTAATTATACTGAGCCTATTTCTTAAATTGATTTTATAATCTGACTGTATGTCCTCCAGTTCAAATCTTGCTGTTATATTTACATACCTTAATTTTAACAGATACATTTTTCACCAGTAATTCACAGTCTGTTCTGCAATCTGCATCCATGGAGAAAAGTGAAGGACAGTTATGACATAATGGCAACAGATCTATGTGCATCATTTTGCTTTGCAATAAATCCACTATAAAGAAAAGAGCAGTATAGTTCCACTTTATAAGGCTGCTGTTTAAGTGTCTACCTGTTGTTGTTTTTCTTTTTGAAGAGTCAGCAAAGCCATGATAAGGTCTTTTGGATATTGGGATTTAATTTGCATCCTGTTTAAACGGAAAAAAAATAAAATTAAATTGATATCTGAAATCTTTTCTCATAAATGTAATATCATTTTTGTGTATTAAATGAATCATCTGTTTTATTATTGTTATGATGGGTCAGTTAGTCAGCCAGATGTTTAGACCGGATTTGCCATTTTTATCCACAATCTTTCCCAAGGACCTGGGATAGGCAGATGTTTGATAGTGTTTATTATTATTATTTAAGATTTAATCTTCAGTTCGATTCACAGTCTGAGACTGGTAAAATCTTAACAGTTCAAGTCCTAACCAAGGACCTAAGGCTGTTAAGGTAATGTCTGAGTATATAGGCAGTTCCAAGTAAGGTGGTTTTTTGCAAAGTCAGAATATTCAGGTCTGATAAGTTCAAAATTTCCATGTAGCTAGGTAACTCTTTGCCTAGAGCTCCTATTACTATTGGTACAACCTTTGATTTCTTCCTTCACAATCGCTCAGCTTCAATTTGCAGATCACCATATTTCGTTATTTTTTTCTAGTTGTTTCTCTTCAATTGGTGCATCACCTAGTATTGCAATATTAATGAACCAGACTTCTTTCTTTTCCACAATAGTGATGTCAGATGTGTTGTGAGCCAGATATCTGTCTGTTTGGATTTGAAAGTCCCACAAGATCTTGACCTGTTCATTTTCAAGAACTTTATCAATTTGGTGTTCCCAGTAATTTTGCTGCATTTGAACCCAAACTTCTGGTAAAGCTTCCAGTGTATGATTTTGGCAACTCGATCATAACATTGTAGATAATCAGTTTGTGAAATTTTGCTGCAGCCACTGATAAGGTGATCCACTGTTTCATCTTTCTCTTTGCATAAGTGACATTTGCTATTGTTACTGACATGTTGAATTTTTGCTTTCATGGAATTGGTTTGCAGGGCTTGTTATTGGGTAGCCAAAATGAAACCTTCAGTTTCTTTCTTCAAAACCCCTGATCTCAACCATCTCCATGTTAGTTTTGTATTTACCTTTCCTTCAATGTCCTTCAGCTATTGACTGTGCATAGGCTTCTTTTTCCAGTTAGAAACTCGATGCTCAATTGTTTCCTTTCAATATTCTGCTTTCAATTTCGTTGTTTTCAAAAGGTTTCCCTTGTTTACCTCCTTCAGCAGAGACTCTTTTGCTTTTTTTATGTAGTCATTTAAGCCGTGTTATTTCCTCTTCCACAATTTGTTTCACCTATAAGAGTCTTCTACCACCCTGAGATCTAGGCAAGTACAATCAATCAATATTACTTTTGGGGTGCAGAGCATGGTGCATTGTCATTAGTTTTCTTGTCTTTGGATCCAAGTTATCAAGTTCTAGCTTGAGTCCGATCATTTATTCCAGCTGAGTATCATAGTATATTACAGGCACTGCCCAGGCCTTTATGATATTTCCTCCACTTAGCTTTGATCTCATGATTTCCCAGACTCATTTTATGTATTTTATTGAAGTAGCTTTCTTGACTTGGTTGTGCAACAGGTCAGAGGCTTCCAGAACTCTTAAGTACTTGTATCCTTCTTCTGGTGTTACTGCTTTTATCAACTCTTCATTATCAAATTCAAATCCATCATCTTCAACAATTTTTCCTGCCTTAACAGCAAGTGTTGCATGTTTGTCAATTCCAAATTGCCTTTCAGTGTCTCTGCTAAACTCCTCAGTGCTTTTCAGCAGTGAGCTCAATTCAACTTTTGTTTTTCCAGTTTTAAATCATTCATCTAGAGAAATGGGAATTTCTCAACCCTTTTTTAGTCAATTCATAGCCACAGTTTGTTTTCTTCAAAATGTTTGTTAGTGGTATCATTGAAAGTACAAATAAGAGGTGACAATGAGTCACCTTGGAAGATTCCTCGATTGATTTCAACTTCACCAAGTTCTTCTCCACAGGCCATCAACTTAGTTTGCCATAGCTTCACGGAAGTTGCTGTTAATTCCAAAAATGTGTAAGCATTTCTCAGTCCAGCTGTGTGGAACAGAATCAAATGCTTTCTTGTAATCAATCCAGGCCATGAACAAATTTGTTTGTCTTTTTTTTTTGAATTCTTCAAAACACACTTATCAATCATCAGTTGGTCCTTGGTTCTTCTTGAATTTTTGCAACACCCTTTCTGTTCTACAGGTAGCAAATCCTTGTTTTCTGGATGAACTGCTTGGCATTGAGTGGGTATATAACAGAAGTTTCAACCAAAAACCATGCAGTTTATCTTCACCTGGTGCTGACCAATTCCTGATTTTCCTTGCTGTTTTCTCTACCATTTCTGCTGTTATTACTAGTACTTTCATTTCAACTTCTGTTTTATTTGCATCTACCTCTTTTAACCAAGCTTCGTCCTTGTTGTATTTCTTTGGGTTATCCCATATCTGTGTCCAAAACTGCACTGTTTCTTTCTTGTGTCAGGTTCTGACTGATTCATTGCAGTTTCTCCATTGATGGATTGGTAGAAACGTTTCTGATTGGATTGAAATTGGAGGTTCTGCCAATTTTGCAATTTGAGCTTCATATTTGTTGATTTTCCTGGCTATAGCTGTTATTTGCTACTTTATTATTTCCAGTGCTTCCTTGCTCTTCCTTGTTTCTAAGTGGTATTTCTTGATTAGGTATTCTTTGGTCTTCTTGTTCTTCAGCTTCTTTTCTTTCATCTGTTCTAGCTTCCTTTCATCTGATCTTAACTTGTTGATCTTATTTTCCAGTCTAACCTTCTATTTTTGCGATGCACTGTTTGGGGTTTTTTTTCTTCTTTGTTGATTTTGCATCCCAGATATTTAGTTATAATTGCAGCTGTGCTGTACATTTATTGGTTTGTTTCTTGCAGTAAATTGGTGGTTATGCTTGATATTGCAGTAGTTGCATCTTTTAATGCTTGTGCTAGCTGTTTCTTTGGAACAAGCTTCAATGCAGGCAACCTTATTCTGTTGTTTTGTGCTGTTCTAAATGCTCAGTTATTCTTTGTTTCAATTCTTTTATTTATTTAGTTAGAGAACTTTGTTCTTCCTGAGGAAGAGGTGCCTGAGTTCCAAATGAAAACAGTTGTATATCTTTGCTGGATTCCTCTGCTGCCAACTCCCCCTGGTTTGCCTTTACATTCTGAGTTACTTCTGGCAAGGCTTTGATTTCTTTGCCCTGGGTAAACCTTTGCAGTTCGTCCAATTCTGTTTCTGTGAATTCTTTATTTTGTATTATAAAGTGACATTGATCTGCTAGTCTCTGTTATTTCTGATTCTGGATGTTGTTCTTTCCAGAACTGGTGCATTCGTTTGAGATATCCTCTTCTTGATGGACTTGATCTGTAATAACAGATTATTATTTCTTTGTTTTCAATCACTGTGTGTTTGCTCTGGGTAAACACCTTTTCTTCCAGTAGTTCTACAGCTGCTGGCCCTGGTTGCTCAGCCAACAGTCCTGAGTACTGTAGCCCATTTTTCACCAGATATCCACGAACTCCAACATCTAGCATGGACCTTGTTAACCCAGGTGACATCTGAGCCAGTATGGCTTTCTGAAATTTACGTCTCACCTTAAGCAAAAGTCCCATTTTATCCTGTAGTGGACAAGAAGTCCTTGACATATAACTGTTTGTTTAGTGGCTTAAGTTACAGTGGCATTGAAAAAAATGACTCACAACCAGTCCTCACATTTAGAACTGTTGCAGCATCCCTATGGTCACCTGATCAGAATTCAAGTACATGGCAACTGGCATGTATTGATGACAGTTAGAGTGTCCCAGGGTCATGTGATCACCATTTGCAACCTTCCCAGAGGTTTCCAACAAGCAAAATCAGTTGGAGAAGCCGGATTTGCTTCATGACTATGTGATTCACTTAACAACTACAATGATTCACTTAGCAATCATGGAAAAAGAAGTCAGTGTTGATGTTACCTAGTTGAATCATGAAATGTCTGCAAACAGGCAAGTTCAGAGAGCACCAAGGGCTCCAAATTCTACCTTGAGCCATATATACTGTATTCTCTTCTGTTAAAACTAGATGTACAGTATAAAAAAGGAATTTAAATAAGTGGGAATTCCAAAAGGAAGCAGAAGAAGCTTCAGAAACA
This sequence comes from Vipera berus, assembly GCF_964194415.1. NCBI lineage: Eukaryota > Metazoa > Chordata > Lepidosauria > Squamata > Viperidae > Vipera > Vipera berus. The sequence continues at coordinate 249,878,123 of NC_138203.1, forward strand.
CAAATGCTAACATCTTTATTTTTATTTTATTTTTTTAAAAAAGGGTAATGGTAGAAGAAGCCATTGTGTTTTCTCATAAATATAAATATGAAATTCAATAATATAGGGAAAGCATGAAGAAGATGGCTTCTGGGATTTTTTTCCAACGTCTTTGCAAATTAGCGACCATGTTTTCTTCTGTGTAATGAAATATGGCTGGCATCTGGGTAGATATACTTTTTTTTCAAGGACTAATCACGATACTTAAAAGACTGGTTGTATACAAGTTGCCTCTGCATGTTTCTATTTTTCCCTCATGTTATAGCTATGTATATTTATGTGTGTGTGTGATGGAAAGCACAAGGTAGATTACATATGCTCCATTTTTGCTCATATATACTGGAGATGGAGGAAGATAATAGAGCACCTGGCAACATTTCTAGATGCAATGGAGATTTTTTTTTTTCTGGAATGCTTTTCTTTGCAATCTCCAATCAAATCTGGCCCAATTTCAAAGTCTTTCTTTTGCCACACCAAATTTGATTTTCTTCTGTTCTATTCGGTAAGTTATTTCAGAGGTAGCTGGAAGCTGAATTCTGAGCCACATCACAGCATGTAATTTCTTTTCAGCATTCTGTTGGATACATGCCAGCATTCAAAAGAGGAAAAGACCATCAAGAAAGAGAACAGAGAGATAAACTGGAAGGTAAAGAGTCAGAAAGACTAAAGCTCAGAATGAAATTGTTGAAGATTGCCAAGGACAAAAAATGGGCTTCTTCAGATATAGTCAACATAAAAAAAGTACATATCTATATACCAATTGCTCAATGAAGACCACAAATTACTATCAAATAATAAAAGAAAGAATCTCAATTGCTGTTTTAGCTCAACAAGTCTCCCCCCACCTCCCTGCTTTCATTCTGGCTCATTGTGGTGGGGGAGGAGGATTGTTCTTTGGAAGGATGAATGATGCACACCAGCAGTGAACCCCAAGATATCAAAATACATCCAGACCTATATTGGGTAGCCCCTATATGGGAAGATGGCTGAGGGGGTTAACCACACAAGTCAGAAAAAACAAAGGCATGATTTTGTACTGTACAGGAGAAGGCATGGCAAACACTCTGTACTTTATCACGAAAAACACTTTGATAAACATTGTAAAGTGATTGATAATATAGTGCTGGATGATGGACCCCTAAATTTGATAACACTGAACATAGTACTGAGGGAGAGCTGAGGCTTTTTCAGAATACCAATGGAGTTTATGACTTAGCCAGACTAAAGCCTTTGAGACATCTAGTTGCTGATGTTACCCAGGAGGAAAAGAAAACTTCAAGCTGCAAGGGCAGAAATCCAGTGGGAATGTGAAATGCAAGAAACATAAACATGAGGACGCTTAACACAATAAAAGATAAAATGAATCAGCTACACCCTGACATCTTAGGCATCAGCAAACTGAAAGGGACTTCAATCGGACACTTTCACTCAGAAGATTAGTCCATTTACTATTCAGAGCTTAGAAAACAAGGGAGGCCATTGCTTTCATTATTCAGAAAGAATACAGCAAAGCCAGGACTTGGGTGCAGTGCAGCAAATAACAGAATAATAGTCAGACTTCACTAATATGAGAGTTATTCAAGTTTAAACTCTACTGGTGCAGAAGAGGAAACTGCTGAGTTATATTGTCAAGGTCAATCTGAAATTGACAGAACTTGCCAGGAAGATGTACTGTTTGTAGCTGGAAACTGGAATGCCAAAGTTGCAAATATTAAGCAGCAAAATGTACTTGGTTCATATATCTTGGAAACTGAAATGAAGCAGGAAAATGACTTATCGATTTTTGCCAATCCAATGTATTGTGGAAAGCATGATGAAGGGACAAGATTGAATCTCGAGACTGGGAATATTCCCTGAAATATGTTTTAAGGATATTATCTCTCCAGGCCCAAATTAGTTACATCTTAAGAAACTGAAGAAGCTTGCTGATGGCCCAGCTAACACAAATTGTGAAATTTTTGTGAAATGCTGGGAGAACAGAGGACAAGTCAAATTATTGAGGGAGTTGCAATCTTTAAAAAGGATCAAGGATGCTTCCGATCAGTCTGCCACCACATTCGCAGCAGTTCAGCAGAACCGGTAGCTTATTTTTTCTTACCCAGGCCCAGAATGGACTTCCAGAAGCAGCATCCACACAGAGAACCGGTTGTTCACATATTTGAATTCCACCACTGGTCTGCCTGACATGGTTACCGTATTTTCCGGCGTATAAGACGACTTTTGAACCCCTAAAAATCACCTCAAAAGTTGGGGGGTCGTCTTATACGCCGGGTCGTCTTATACGCCGGAAAAAAAACACCTTCGGATCTTTTTTCTGCTGGGCGGCGGGATCGCTGGGTGAATGGAGGCAGGCGATGGCGACCCGTGGTTAAGCGGCCGACGGCGAACGGCGAACGGGCAAACTCTCGTCTGCTTCTGGGGCGGCTACTGCAGCTGCTGCCGTTGCTCTCTCAAGGACTGGCCGTGCTAGCGCCTCCAATGCTTGGCTGTCAGGTCCCTGACGAGAGGACGGGCAGGCGGTCCCCAGAGGCGCCCCGCTCGACCGTAGGAAGGGAGAGCCTTTGCTCCCACCGAGGCACCGCCTGACTCGCGCTGACCACAAGAATTGCTTGCTCGGAGTGCGGAACTGAGAGCAGCAGCGCAGCAGGCGAGAGAGCTCAGAGACAATAAGGCGAGGCGTCCCTTTGGCAGGAAAGGAGCAAAGCTGGGCCAATCACAGAGCAGGCGGAGCAGGGAAACAGGGAGCAGGGAGGAAAGGGAGCTTGATTTAAAAGGCAGTGGTGTAGCGTGGGGGGTGCAGGGGGGGCCGGCCGCACCGGGCGCAACATCTGGGGGGGGCGCGACCGGCGGGCTAGCGCAAGGCTGCTCGCGAGCGAGGGGTATCTGTGCCTGCGCCGACACAGAAACGCTTCTCTCTCCGGGTGGGGGAAGGCTCGGCGGCTCCCTGGGTCTATATACGCCTCTGTATGTGCACGCCGCCTTGCGCTCCCGCAAACGAGAAAGAAAGAACGGCAGCGGCGGCGTCTGCGAGCCTCGCCAGCGGCGGCGTTCCTCGGTGTGGGCGTGCCTGCGTCTTTGGGTGTGAGGCCTTCGGAGAGGCTGCCTTTGGCTCCTGGTACTTGCAGCCGGTGTAAAAGAACAAGTCTGTGAAAGCGGGCGAGAATTCATTTCGCACCGGGCGCAACATCTGGGGGGGCGCGACCGGCGGGCTAGGGCAAGGCTGCTTGCGAGCGAGGGGTATCTGTGCCTGCGCCGACACAGAAACGCGGCGGCGTTCCTCGGTGTGGGCGTGCCTGCGTCTTTGGGTGTGAGGCTTTCGGAGAGGCTGCGTACTTGCAGCCAGTGTAAAAGAAATGAATTCTCGCCCGCTTTCACAGACTTGTTCTTTTACACCGGCTGCAAGTACCAGGAGCCAAAGGCAGCCTCTCCGAAAGCCTCACACCCAAAGACGCAGGCACGCCCACACCGAGGAACGCCGCCGCTGGCGAGGCTCGCAGACGCCGCCGCTGCCGTTCTTTCTTTCTCGTTTGCGGGAGCGCGAGGCGGCGTGCGCATACAGAGGCGTATATAGACCCAGGGAGCCGCCGAGCCTTCCCCCACCCGGAGAGAGAAGCGTTTCTGTGTCGGCGCAGGCACAGATACCCCTCGCAGCCTTGCCCTAGCCCGCCGGTCGCGCCCCCCCAGATGTTGCGCCCGGTGCGGCCGGCCCCCCCTGCACCCCCCACGCTACGCCACTGCACTACAGTCCTCGTGTTTCCCAGGGTTGCCCGTCATGCCAGACATTCCCTATAGCCCAATTCTTTAGCTCCCCACGTTCCTTAATTCGAGCGAATTTTGTCGGTGCTCCATGGAGAAACAATATGCAAATGCCGTTTATTTAACCGCGCAAAACTTTTTAAAGACTTTTCATTTCTGTTTTATGCATGGGCTGGGTGGGTCACGAAGTTTACCTCTTTTATTTTAGCAATATCGTGGCACTTATAAAAAAAGGGTACTAAAAGAGTTGTTAATATGCAGATTGTGTGCCAGGAAGTGAAATATTGAGTTATTTCTTTCGCTTCTGTGTACCGTAAATATGCATAGAATCTGCATCTCCTCCTACTGGGGTGAATTCTCAATGAAGCACATTAGAGCTACTGGTACTTTATAAAACTGGGATTCTTTACCTTTGCTATAAGGCAGGGTTCCTCAAAGTCTTCAGCTTATTGACTCCCAAACACTCCTGTGACACATTGCATAGCTCAGATCTCTTGGAGACAGGGAGGGCTGGGCAGGCAGGGAGGGAGAGCTGACCCACCCAATCCAAGCAGATTTTGGATGCAGGAAATACATTGCTTGTTGTGATTGGCTGGTTGTTTTATATTGGGAATGGTGATTCTGAGGGAAGGTAGTCTTGTCTGGTGAGCAGATACATTTGGTGGTGAATACAGTACAGCACAGCACCAGTATCTGTACCTGTTCATACAACTGGCTAACAGTCAAGGCCCCATCATGGCTCCACCAGTAAGAAGAAAGAAATATGAAGCCAGTTTCAAACTTAAAGTTGTAAAGTTTGCCACAGAACATAATAACTGTGCTGCTGCAAGACAATATGGAGTAACAGAAAAGATGGTTCGGGACTGGAAAGCAAATGAAAAAACCTTAAAGAGTATGCCAAGGGGTAAGTGTGCATTAAGAAGAGGCACTCCACATTGGCCAGAACTTGAAAAACAGGTAATAAACATGGTGAATGAGCATCGCCAAAGCGGTTATATAGTGACAAGAAATAAAATATGTTTGTTTGCACTTCAGTGGGCCAAATCTAACCCAGATCACAGCAAAGGATTTAAGGCCACTGTATCCTGGTGTACTAGATTCTTGGAAAGGCATAATCTGGTACTGAGGCAAAAGACAAAAATTTCACAAAAATTACCTACAGATCTTGATGCCAAAGTAATTAGTTTCCATCGATACGTAATACAACATGGCTATGTGTTATGGAATTTATTGTGCAGAGGTCTCCTTGTGCTACCAAAGAGTTGCACAGACAAGGAAGGGCACTGAGAGCAGTAAAAATCACACACAGAAATACACTGAGTTCTAAAAGCAAAAAGTATTTTACTTTGAGGTGGTGTAAAAACAAAAATGCACAGTCAAAAAATAAACAGTCCAGGTCATAAACAATAGCAACAGTCCAAGGAGTAATCCAAACTACAAAGTCTTCTTACCGGTCCAGAGGTCAATACACAGTTCAGGTTTACAACAGTAGTAAACCAACAGCAGAGCAAAAACAGTAACAGTAGAGATCAGTGAATTCAGAGAGAGAAAGAAGCTACGTTCCTAGCTTCCTCTTATGGCCATGAGAACACTTACACACCCATTGGCCAATTAACTTCTTAAAGCCATAGCATTATGGTTAATATATTTTCAACCCAACATTGTAGGCTAACACCATATGCCTAACATTCTCCCCTTTGGGTAGAATAATATATAACTCTTACAATCTTATGCACATTCTTTCACAATTAGCATTGTGTTTCACAGCACTTTGTACCTTCGTAAAATGGTCTGCAATATTTACATCAGATGGACAATACTCTAACTGTATTAATTTATCTTTGACACATTGTCTGACATTTAAATAACGAAGATCAGTATGTTTAGATCTTGTTCTTACTGCAGCATTATTAGCCATCTTTATCGCAGCTTGATTGTCCTCATACACAATAAATGGATCATTTACATTTAAACCCATATCTAACAATAATTGTTTGTACACTAGCAGTTCTGTACATAACACTGATAAACATGAAAATTCAGCCTCCATTGTAGACAAGCTTATGTGCTTTTGTCTGATGGACTTCCATCCAATCAAAGAATCACCCAACATAACAGCCAACCCTGAAGTAGATTTACGAGTGTTTGTATCAGAGGCAAAACTCGCATCTGCATATGCAGTAAGGATTAACTCACGATTTGGCTCTAGATATAACGAGTAGTGAATAGTCTGCTTCAAATACCTTAATACTCGTTTAGCTGATTGCCAGTGTCTAACAGTTGGATTATTGTTGTACCTAGCTAATTGATTTACACAGTAAGAAATATCAGGTCTAGACCAATTACTCAGATACATAAGACTTCCTATCAAAGATTGGTACATAGTCTTATCAAATACAGGACTCTCAACATTAGTGTCCTTAAAATCCATAGCCATCGGAGTTTTTGCTGGTTTACACATTTCCATATTGTATCTCTTTAATAACTGAGATATCTTACTGGCTTGCGACACCTTAAAACCCCTATTTGTTTTCACAATATCTAACCCCAAATAGTGGCTAATTTTCCCAAGATTTCTAATTGTGAATTTATTTTGCAATCTTGAAATGATAGTTTGTGCTTCTAACTCAGTTTTTGTTATTATTGCAATATCATCTGTGAATAATAAAATAAAAGATAATGCTCCGTTGTGTTCTCTTCTAAACAAACAAGGATCAGCATTACTGGCTACAAAACCTATTGCACTTAACTCATTAACTAAACATGTATTACACTCATAGCCTGATTGTTTCAATCCATAGAGGCTTTTCTTTAATTCCCAACAATCATGGTCTCTATCACTGGTCAATCCTGGTGGTATTCTTAAATAAATAGTATGTTGCAATGGAGCATGTAAATATGCAGTTTCAACATCTACATGATTAACCATATATTGGTTTTTAGCCGCCCATACTAAAGCTGCTCTTAAAGTAGTTGCCCTTAGACTGGGTGCAAACACCTCGTCATAATCCTCAGTAGTTTGGGCAAAACCTTGTGCAACCAAACGTGCCTTATGGGTTATAGTTCCATCTACTCCCTTCTTTATTTTATATATCCATTTACAACCTATAGCTTGCTCACCAGGTGGCAGTTTTGCTTTCTGATAAACCTTAAGATTCTGCAAAGACTTCAACTCCCTGTTCATTGCAGCTTTCCATGATGCCTGTTCCTTTTCAGGATACATCCTGATCTCATCATAGTTAGAAGGTACTGAACTAACTTGACATATTACACTGGCTTCATAGCGCTCAGGTGGATGTCTGATGCGCGTTGAACGCCAAGGAATTACAGGGCTTTGAATTTCTGTCTCCTTTCCTTCCTCTGATTCATCTTTTATCTCCCCTATCTCCTCATCATCTTTTATATTTACAGGAGATGCATTATCATTACTAGTTACGTTATCAGAGGAGTCCTCAAACACTAGAGGATCAGTATTAACAGTTTCTTGCTCTAACCTATCCCAACCAACGTGCTCAAGGAATTTTGCACTAGCACTGTTATATACATTAGTTGTGCCTCGTTCCCAGAAACGATAGGATCTGTGGTTAGCTTCGTAACCTACGAAGTATAATTGCCTAGCCCTATGTTGGCCTTTACTCCTGAGTTGTGCAGGAATGTGGACCCAAGCTGGGGTGCCAAATGTGTGCAGGTAATCAAGGTTTGGTCTTCTACCATGCCATATAGTATATGGTATTTTACCAGTAGAAGTATTAACAACTATATTCAGAACATGGTTTGCACATTTTGCTGCCTCCCCCCACAGTCTATCTGTTAAGCCAGAATCTCTTAACATGGTTCTCATCATGGCTTGTAATGTTTGCCCACGTCTCTCAACAAATGCATTATGTTGTGGCCTATAAGGGGCTGAACGTTTATGCTCAATGCCAGCTGATTGTAGCATATCAACAAAACACTTATTTGTAAATTCAGTACCATTATCAGTAATTATGCACTGAACCTTTCTCTTTGTTTTTCTCTCCACGAACTTCAGCCAGTTTGCAAATTGTTGGAAAGTATCTGCCTTTGACTTAAGCAGATAACAAAATCCATATCTAGAGTAGTGGTCCAATATACTTAAAATATAACATGACCCTCCTAAACTTGGTTTCATGGGTCCAATTAAATCAGCAAACACAACTTCCAAAGGTACAGTTGTTTTGAAGCCGTTTATCCTGTTTGCAGGAGTTGCCTTGCTCTTTTCCTGATTACAGGCATTGCAATTCAAATACTTACTACATGGCTTCAGTTTAACTCCCTCTACTAATTCCACTGTTTTACGTAGTGAGTTAAAGTTTACATGCCCTAACCGCCTATGCAATAAATGTATACATTCATCATGTGGCTTCTTGTTCTCACATATTGAGTTAGCTTTAACTGTACTAACCTGGTTACTTGTGAGAACGAATAAACCATTTTTCAAATTAGCAGTTACACAGGTTCCATTCCTCTCAATAGTGCATTGCTCCCCTCTGAATGTTACCACAAACCCAACTTTAACCAATTCCCTTACAGATAACAGGTTGAATCTTAGTTTAGGTATATATAACATAGGTAACTGTTCATTAATGCATGGACAATAGGAATTACCTTCACCAGAGGCCTTCATCCTCCAACCGTTTGCTAGTGAAACATATTGGTTGCTGTTTTTCATATTAACAAACCTCTTTTTCACTTTAGTAATGCATTGTGAAGCCCCACTATCAACAACCCACAATTCATTATTTCTGGATGTTGATTCACCAGAAATAGCCAAACCAATGCCCTTCTTAGCCTTCCCACTGCTATTCACATTCTGTTTTTTACCCTTTCTACAGAATTTGGCTATATGCCCTCTAGCCCCACAAGAATAACATTTCTTGACGTTGTAAGCAGTGGTGAATTGCTGCTTCTCTCGTGGCTGTGTCTCTCTCAGCTGGTCTCTGTCACGCCTCCTTCTGGACTCTTCCAGCAGTCTCCCAGTAATGTTAGTCAATGTCAGTTCCTCTCTGGTCAGGACTTCCAAAGAAGAAACATATCCATCATAACTCTCATCCAAAGATGACAGAATAATGTAGACCTGATGCAACTCTGAAAAAATCAGCTCCTTTTCATGAAGCTCTTGAAAAGTTGCCTTCATGTAATTTAAATGGGTCAGCATATCTCCATTCTTCTGCAGACGAGCCCTAAACAGCTTACGTGTAAGGTGTATATGTGCACCCACACTGTCACGAACATAAAGCCTTCGCAAAATATCCCAACACCTAGCAGCAGACTCCTCACCACGAATATGGACAAGCTGCTGGTCATTCAGTGTTAGTCCAATAATGCAAAGAGCTTTCTCATTGCTTCGTTTAAAGTCGTCTAACTTCTTTGCATCCTCTTCGTCATCTGGATCCCAAGCAGTAGTATCTGGTGGGTTATTTACAACAGCCCATAGTCCTTCCTTGCGCAAAAGCAAGCAGCATTTTGTGGACCAGGAAACATAGTTTGTCCCATCCAACCGGGTTATCCAGGAGATGCCTGACAACTGTTCTTGTGCCATTTTACACCAAATACAAACTCAGCTAGGAATACTGTGTGTACTTACTCTCAGTACAGGCCTGGGCCCATAACCAGTGTTATGGAATTTATTGTGCAGAGGTCTCCTTGTGCTACCAAAGAGTTGCACAGACAAGGAAGGGCACTGAGAGCAGTAAAAATCACACACAGAAATACACTGAGTTCTAAAAGCAAAAAGTATTTTACTTTGAGGTGGTGTAAAAACAAAAATGCACAGTCAAAAAATAAACAGTCCAGGTCATAAACAATAGCAACAGTCCAAGGAGTAATCCAAACTACAAAGTCTTCTTACCGGTCCAGAGGTCAATACACAGTTCAGGTTTACAACAGTAGTAAACCAACAGCAGAGCAAAAACAGTAACAGTAGAGATCAGTGAATTCAGAGAGAGAAAGAAGCTACGTTCCTAGCTTCCTCTTATGGCCATGAGAACACTTACACACCCATTGGCCAATTAACTTCTTAAAGCCATAGCATTATGGTTAATATATTTTCAACCCAACATTGTAGGCTAACACCATATGCCTAACACTATGCATTAAGTAGTATCGGAAATATGGATGAAACCCCAATGAGTTTTGATATGGTTGGAAATAAAACTGTCCATCCAAAAGGTGAAAAAACAATTTTAATTAAAACAACAGGACATGAGAAGTCCAATTTTACAGTGGTACTAGCATGCACAGCTGATGGTGCCAGACTGAAACCAATGATTATTTTTAAAAGAAAAACAATGCCAAAACTCAAGTTCCCTGTTGGTTGTTTTGTACATGTGAATGAAAAAGGCTGGATGGATGAAGAAGGGGTGAAGCTATGGCTTGATAATGTATGGAGCAGGCGACCAGGTGGACTTATTCAAAAACGTAGTCTACTGGTGTGGGATATGTTCAGGGCTCATTTATCTCCCAGCACCAAGCAAAGGCTGGCAAGAATGAACACAGATGCGGCAGTTATTCCTGCAGGATTGACATCGTTGGTACAGCCACTGGATGTGTGCCTAAATAAGCCATTTAAAGATCGCATTCGAGAACAGTGGAATGAGTGGATGGTTAGCGGCGAAAAGTCATTCACAAAAGGAGGAAACATGCGTGCTCCACAGTTGGATGTTTTGTGCAAGTTTGTCATAAAAGCGTGGAATGATATTAATGCAGAAACAATAATCAAGTCTTTCAAGAAGTGTGGCATATCAAATTCATTAGATGGTATGGAGGACGACTGCTTGTGGCAAGATGAAGAGGAAGCCAAAGCTGAGACCACACCATCTGATATGGAATTAGATCCATACGATGACTGCCTTACAAGTGTATCACAAGATGTCATTGATGTACTAATGAAATCAGATGATGAAGAGGAGGATTTTGGAGGCTTTTAAAGGGAAACTGTCACGCCAGCAAATCCTGTAAAAATAGCTTGGAGTTACGATGGGCGTTGCTGACTCACCATGGACTTGCCCGGCACTTGCTCTCTCTATATTGTTTGTTATCTTCCTCCTATCATCATCAGTTCCAGTTTGGTTGACAGCTTAGAAAACAAACAGCATGGCAGCTCCCATGGGTTTATTGTCTTTATCCTTCCTTTCAGCTTTAGAGTGAATTAGGAAAAGTTTAATCCACTTGCACTGTTTTATGTTTACATGTTTGATGACAAACAGCCTTATGTTTATAAGTGACAGTTTTCCTACTAAGCACCTGCATGTCATAAGCATTTGAATTAAAATTACCATATTAAAATCAAATCTGATGTTTTTTAATTTTTATTTGGAAGAGGGGTAGTCTTATACGGTGAGTATAGCCCAAACCCTATAATTTAACAGGAAAAGTAGGGGGTCGTCTTATACGCCGGGTCGTCTTATACGCCGGAAAATACGGTATCTGAAAAGCTTTTAGAATAGTCCATAAAGCGATTGACCAGTAAGTGCTTTGAAAATATTGGCATGGTTCTTAAAGTCAAGCATAAGGTTGTTAGAAGAAGGGGACGACAGAGAATGAGGTGGCTGGATGGAGTCACTGAAGCAGTAGGCGTGAGCTTAAATAGACTCCAGAAGATGGTAGAGGACAGGAAGGCCTGGAGGAATGTTGTCCATGGGGTCGCGATGGGTCGGACACGACTTCACAACTAACAACAACAACAAAGGTTTTTACCAACAAGAGTTTTAGTTACATTGTGATCCAGAACTTCTCAATCATACGTGAAAACATAATGGACATAACATACCTGAATTTTAGTAAACCAGTTGACAAAGTAATCAATGGCATGCTGATTAGCAAGTACTTAAGCATGGTTAATTTTTTAATACATATTATGTGGACTCACAAATAGTTTGAAAACAGAGACCAATATGGCACAGTGGTTTATATATTTGACAAGGAGATCCTGTTCTAATCCATCCCCAGCTACTAGGGTTAGCTTCACTCTCAGCTGACTATGTTTCCTAGAGTTGTTTGTAAGACGAAATTAAGAGAAATCTTGAGCTCTCTGTAGAAAGGTGGGATATGCATGTAACAAATGTTTTAAATATGCTCAACAGTTCCCTCAGTCAGTTAGCATAAATAATGAGGCACAGGATTTGTTCCTGGGCTAATTGTTGTTCATTAATAATTTAGGTGAAGAAGTAGAAAGAATACTGTGTGGAATTGACTGTTCAAGATTTCTTTATTATTCCAAATGTCAAGTCACAGAATAATGAACTTAAGTTACAGAAAAGCAGGTAGCAGTAGAAGGCTTGCTTCTTCTTGCTCAGCTAAAGCCTTCAGGAAGCCATCAAAGGAAACCCATGTAAAGTACATTGCAGTAGTCGATCCACAAGCAGATGAGATAATGGGTAATCCCAAGCATTATGCACCATTTAAAACTGACAAAGCAACCTCTAATCATGGTCTCCATATGCCTGTCAGTCACTGTGAGTTTAGGAAGATCCTTAGATCTCATACCTGCTGCACCAAAAGAAGTGCCTCCTCAACCAGAATCCTCACTGGAGTAAGCAAAGTATCTGATCATTACTGCACTATCTTGAAATGGTTCAGTTTCAGTTTATTTGTTTATTCTCATCCATAGCCTAAAAGTTTCACAATGTTGAATCAGAATTTTCACCGTGTTCCCAGCCCAGGATAGCCATGTGTTTTGGGTTTGATCAGCATACCCTCTTTACCATATGCAGATCATCACTGTGATTTCTGGCCCCCCAAAAATGGAAAATAGGTGTAAATATGGGACCACAAGACCACTAGAGGGTGAAATTATTCCCATTTCTCTCTTTCAATTACTCCAAACCCAAAATGGCTCCCCATCCCAAAAAAACCCAGGTTGCCACTATTCAGCCTACACATTCTCTGACCACATGACACTTGGAGCCTCCTAAGTCTGTTCATCTGAAGACTGAATTATGGCCCATATCTCAGAAAATGTTAACTATTCCAGATATATAGTACTATTATCCACATACACCCTAAATTCTGACAGACATATGTTCTTCATGTTCATTATTCCTGAATATTACTGAGATACAGCACTGTTCCAGTATTCCTTTTTCTTTCTTGAAAACAGAAAAACTCAGTTAACTAAACTCAGCTTAATTGAGGTTTTTATTAGTGTTTTCCATTCTTGTTGTACAATTGCAACTTCTGTAGTTAAATTATGTTAAATTGTTTTCTGTCTGGAAGTACTATGTATAGTTTTTATGTTGATATGTTTTTCAAGCTGCGTGATTCCGGCTGGAATAATCATTTTGTAAACTTTCAGTATTAACCAAGCAAATATGAAGGGAAAAAAACATTCACCAGCCTAGTGTTATCTCAGCTTCTCCTTAAGAAGTAGCAGAAATATTGGAGGAAAGTGACTATATTATGCTGAAATTAGAAGTGAGTGTAGTTAATTGCACAGACTTCCAAAAATATAATGAGATCTCACGGAAGAAGAAGTTAATGTGAAAAGTTGCTCAAGGTGAGTAGGAGTGCTTAAAGAAAGAGATATTAAAAGTATAATCAGACATTTCCAAGAATCAAAAATGGAGTACCACAAAGAAGCCAATTTGGCTACACAAAAAGCTTAGTGGGGGAAAAAAAGTGGGGGGAAAAAGGATCTATATAGAAAATAGGGCCAAAAGGGATGACAAAGGGAAAGCATAGATAGGCATGCTGGAACAATAAAGTTGATTTCAAGAAAGCAAAAACTCATAAAAAAGAAGTTACTAAAGAATACAAAGCATTACAAAAATGACCTTTGATACATTCTAAATAAAAGGAACAGAAAAAAAACCATGTATAGTAACTGCTCAACCAAAACAGCTAACAAATGCTAACAAGCATCAAAGAAAAGATAGAATTCTATTTGGGTTCTGTCTTTTCCAACAACAAAAAAGATTGTGAAGGGCAGATTGAATCTTAAGACTCATAGAAATACAGTCAAGGAAAACCCCATTATCTTAAATAAATTTAAATCTCCAGAAGCAAATTAATTGCATCTGAGGCTATTGAAAGCTTGCAGCTTGATCGAACCCTTATGTAGTATCACTTAGAAATCTTGGAAAACTGAGGACATACTGGATGAATATAGGAGAGAAAAATGTCACTATCTTTAAAAAAGACAAAAAGGAAATTACAGAGTACTACAGACCAATCAATCTGACCATCAGTAGTTGGGACGATAGCTGATTATAGAGACTAATCTATAATCTCTGTGTTAATTATCAAACATCAGCATCAGCTTGCCATAAAGAAATCTTGCCACATTAATTTTACCTCCTTTTGATTGGGCAACTTCCTTAATGATACTCTGTAGAGGAAATGCTGTAGACATATTATATCGTGATCTCAGCGAAGTGTTAAAAAAATGCCCCGTGACATTCCAATTAGCTAGTTAATTATTTTGAGCTGTATGGTACCACACTTAAGAAGGATTCAGAGAAATTGGAAGAAGTTCAGAAAAGGGCAAAGCAGATGATCAAAGGATTGATTACAAGCTACTAGTCTAAACAGAGATCACGAAGATGAATATGTTTGACCTTGAGAAAACATAATTGAAGAAGCAATATGATGGCATTCTTTAAACAGCTGAAAGTTATCATATTGAAGAAATTCAAGGTTTTCCTCTTTTGCTCAGAGTGCAGAAGACAAAATAATGAAGTTAAGTTGCATATTCATATTGAATGTTAGGGAAAGAAACTTCTTAATAGTAAGACTAATTCAACCATGGAATCTAATACCCACATAGTAAGTAATCTACTCTTCATTGAATCTGTTCAAAAGAGTTTAGACATCAATCTATTCAGAATACTTTAATTTGGATTCCTAGAATTTGGGAGTTTGTTTCAGTGGCTCAAATGGCCCCTTCTGGCTAATAAACATTGCACAGTAAACACAGATACAAACACTGGAAATATCTGCCCTTATAATGGTTGATGTTTTTGAAGACAAGAGTACTAGAAGATGAGGTATACACTAATTCATAGAAAGCTATGATGAGAAAAGTACTTTATTTGGTACAGAATGGATTAATTCCACAACTGGATGCAAATGTCAACTCATTGTGAGCATAATTTCAAAAATATTTTTTCCCAAAACTGTCTTAGTAATATTGAGACAAGCCAGACACATACTTTTTGTTGAGAGCATCTTTTCCTGTTGAGACTGATTCAATATACCGTTTCCCCCCAAATAAGAACAGGTCTTTTTTGCCTCCAAAAGAGGCACCAGGTCTTTTGGGGGGGGCGTGTTTTTTTCCACTCACTTCCAGCACCGACAGCCCCACCCAGCCAGCCCACTTCTTCTGCGGTTGAAGGAGCAGCTTCATTCTGCAGCTGAGAATGGAGCTCCTGTCTGCATTTCACAGTCAGGGCCCTTTCCGGAAGGCCACTGCAGCCAAGAATTATGGATTCATCTATAGCTCGGTTCTTGCCTGCAGAGGCCTTGCCAGAACTGAGATATGGATTGAATTCATAGCTCAATTCTTGGCTGCAGTGGCCTTCTAGAAAGGCCTCTGACTGTGGAATGCAGGCCTGGGGACGCCACAGAAGCTCCACACCCCCACCCCTGCTCTAGCTTGATTTTTAGGTGTGTGCTTCGCCCCAAAACTAGGGCTTATTTTGAGGGCAAGGCTTATTTTAGGCCTGCTTCCAAAAATCAAGCTAGGGCTTATTTTCAGGTTAGGTCATACTTTCAGGGAAACAGAGTAGGTACTAAACATTTCGAAAGAAAAACATTCCAGATGTCAACAATTTGAGTTAGTAACATTGCAGGATAGCATGTATAAAACAGGTCAGTATTTTGATGAGAGAGCAATAATGAGGATTACATTTAAAAAGAAGATGAATTGTAATAACGTTGTTTTAAGATAATAATTGATATAAAAATGACAGTGTAGAATTGTGCTGAATGGTGCCATTTGAGTTGTGACATTCGTATACAGGTAGTCCCCAAGGTACGAGCCTAATATGGCCTGCCCATTAGGCTCTTAATCATCAAATGAATCAGACTCAATATTACAACATTTTAAAATCAAGCTCATTAATTGAATCAAATGGGTCATTAAATGGACAAAGATTTGATTTACTATTTTCTCCAATGGCTGCCTGAAATGAGAGACTTACTGCTGCTGCTGCAGGCTGTTTCCAGCCACAAATCAGCTGTTTCCAGTTTCAGTAACCACAGTACTTGCAAACTGTCTCCCAAGTAGGCAGTAGGCTTTTTTTTTTAAAAAAAAAGGCCATTTGTTGCTAGGCAGCTCAAGCTTCTTCAAGGGGGGTAGAGAACTCTACCACTGCAGCTGCCACTAAAGTAATTAGCTTAAGCATCTCCAGGTGTTTACAGAAATCTCTGATTGCTTTAAAACACACAGACAAACACTTGCCGGCCATTAGCTTAAGCGTCTCCAGCCAGGCATGTAGAGAGCAATTTGGGGGGGGGGGGAGTTTACAGAACTGTTGGCTTGCAACAGTAACTGAGATGGAAGGGACCTAGTCTAACCCACTGCTGTCACATGAGAGTACTGTACTGTACTGTATTTCTAATAAATGCCTATCCAGACTCTTCCTAAAAGCCTCCAGTGAGGGAATACCCACAACTTCTGGAGGCAATTTAAATTTATAACCACTGCTCCTTATCAGGCCAAGCCTCTCCAGCCAAAATCCAAAATATGGGGGGCGGGGGGGAGGGAGATTTCCTTCCAGTAAGTGTTAGCAGGTCTATGCTAGGGAAAGTAGCAGCAGCAGCCACATGCTATACGTTTCAGGCAAATGCAAACAATCTTGCAAAATATCATACTTACAAAACAATAAAAAGAGCAGTTCCCAAAGTAATTACAAACAATACAGCACAGTACTATAGAGTAACAAAAAAGAATATTTTAAAATACAGAAGTAATTCTAGCTCTCTGCAAGCCCAGTCCTCAAGCCCAGCGAGCAGCAGATCTTCCACACGCAGCTCGAGGAAAACAAAAACAAATGGTCCTGCCAGCCTGATCTTGCTTGGCCATGTGACCAGGCACAACCCCCTCCCCCCACTTCCGATTTCTCGTGGGCCCAAAGCGGCCCAGGCAAGTCACAGAGTTAAAATGGCCGCCACAGCAGCCGAGACTGATTTTTGCCTGTTTTTGATCGCAATTTTGAATTTCTAATGTAAGTACCCTTTCTGAATAACCTCGTTTTTGTGAAAACTCAGTAAATAAACACTCGTATCTGAGGGGTTACCTGTAGTTCCTTGAGTGATATTGTCAACTTTTTTTTTTTAGAAATGTTTTATTGATTTTTTTTACAATAACAATCCTTAGTGCCTAGTGTACAGCATGTTGTCTTGGTTCATATATTTTGAAAAAAAATCAATAGTAGTTAGCAGTCAACAATAATTAATTTTTGTAATTCCATAATTGATATATTAATTAAGTGTATTTCTTTGATCTTCCCTTCTCCCAATAGTATTCTCCTTCAACCTTAAACAAATATCATTCTTAATATTTTCAATGCATAAATGGTTAAGTATAAACTTTTTTTATGTTTGTACAAATAATAATAACATCCATGTATGACATTTTTTCTTATCAACCTGTGTTATTTTTATAAAAATCATCTTTAGTTCACCATATATCCTATTCCCATAGATCTTATTTAAGCTTAATTTCCCCTTAATATTCAAACAATTATTATCAGTCATAATTTGCTCAATATTAATCATCTAAATATTCAGATTTTCCATTTAGATCACCATCCCAATGCTTTCATATTTCATGCGTTATAAAAATACTATACTACTTATTATCTTATGACATCTACCTATAACATCTTCTCTGATCAGTTTATATTTCACTTATATTTGTAAAAGTTAATTTGTTAAATCACTATATATCTTATTTTCAAAGTTCTTATTTAAGTTTAATTTCTCCTCAGTAAACCTTTGGAGAGGTGCGCGCGTACCTCCGCGCGAAGGGCAGTGGTGCCGCTCTTTGAGGAAGCTGCCGCGGCCCGTCTGCAAAGCTGCCAAAAGCGGCAGCTTCGCAGACGGGCCGCGGCAGCTTCCTCAAAGAGCGGCACCGCTGCCCGTTCGCGCGGAGGTACGCGCGCACCTCCGGTCGTTCGGAGAGGTGCGCGCGCACCTCTCGGAATGGGCAGGGGCGCCGCTCTTCGAGAAAGCTGCCGCGGCCCATCTGCAAAGCTGCCGCTTTCGGCAGCTTTCCAGACGGGCTGCAGCAGCTTCCTCAAAGAGCGGCACCGCTGCCCCTTCGCGCGGAGGTACGCGCGCACCTCTCCAAAGGTTTGGGGAGGTGCGCGCGCACCTCCAGTCATTCGGAGAGGTGCGCGCGCACCTCTCGGAATGGGCAGGGACGCCGCTCTTTGAGGAAGCTGCCGCGGCCCGTCTACAAAGCTGCCGAAAGCGGCAGCTTTGCAGACGGGCCATCGCCGTCGGGCAACCGGGAACCGGTTCCATCTCACTTTAAAAAAAATGGCAGCCGCGTGCGTCCGCGCATGCGCAAAAAACCGTTTTGCGCATGCGCAAAACGTTTTTTGCGCGTGCATGGACACACGCACGCGGCTTCCACTTTTTTTTGTGATGGAACCGGTTCCCAGTGGCTCTTTTCCTTTTTTAGGTTGCCGACCCCTGGGCTAGCCCATTATGTATGTATTCTTTCTTTGTTCCCACCCAGCTGTCAGAATAATGTACACAGTCCATCTTCCCTTAAGCTACTATACATACCATTTTATATTTGACTTCCACTTCTCCTCCTTTGTGGTGGTGGTGGGGAGAATTTCTCTATACAGTGTTTCTTCTGTGTGAAGTTTTACGCTGCCTCTTTGTGATCAGTGCAGAGAAAAATAGATAAAGTCTGTATAAAGGTGTCCCAAAAATATTTGATGGGGCACCTAATTGGGAAAGCTGCACTAATCTTGAACTTTTTGGAGAATGTGCTATTAAATAATTAAATAGTCTGAACTTCGGATTTTGTGTTAGGTACTTTCTCCATATCCATTTTTCTCCATCCCCAGATTGATCATTCTCTCAGAAATTTCATTAAATACATATTAAATACTGGACACCGATACAGAGCCTTGTCTTGAATGAAAAAAAAACAAAAAACAAGCATCTTTCTAAACAGAAATTCTCAAATGGAGGTGGGGTTCATTGTAAGCAAACTCACAGGGTTAAAAAAAACTGTCTGGCTTGTACAGGCAAAGCAAGAACATTGTCATGACTTGCTCAGACTCTGCTCATTGCTTTGACTTTGGGAAAGAGGGAAAGAGATGCTGCCTACAGAGCAATCAGGCAAGATAGGAAGAAGTTCACTGTTGTTTAATAGTCAAAGAAACTTAGGGAAGGGCTCACTCTGATTGATCAAGTTTGTACCTTCAGACTTGCAATCTTCTCTTAATGCAGCCTTACAATAAAACAGGATTGGCTTTCCTATCTGGTTTATCTGGGAAAGCTGACAATATCAAAGGAAGAATTTTTAATTTTATCTTACAGTTCCCACACAAGATAATATATTTTCAAGAAGATTGAGTAATGTAACCCTAGATTGGTTCTGCCCTCTACCTGTAATATAGGAGTAACAAAAAATCTTGTATGCACTGATAGAATACATTTCATATATGCATTTCTCGTGACTTCATATGCGTCCTTTGTGGGTGTAGTCTGTATGGCAGACTCCATATCCCATAGGTGAAATGTGACACACTCAAGTTACCTCAACTTGGCCCTTTAAAAAAGCAAAAGGAAAACTTTGAAAAAATACATGGATTGAAGTGGGCAGAAGTGGGATTTTCCAATTCTCCAGGAGCTTCTAAATTAACACTTGAAATATCCCCCAAAGTTGGAGAAATAACTGAAGCAAAGAAATATTCATTCCAGAAAGACAGCTGTTTCTTTATGCTAGATTTATTTATTTATTTGCATCATCCTAAATCTCATGATCTCTCTTTGTGCAGACCACTTAGGTAACTGGATATTTGCTCTCAGCCTCTCAGTTATTACATGATGCTATACATTTTTATTTAAAATCCTCTTGTGATCTGTAATGTTTTATGCACTCTTTATAATTTCTTTCAAGAGACTCTGGCAGGAGGAACTGCATATATAGCATACCACTGCCTTCTTGTGGGCTATCTGGAGCATTATATATTTTTCTTTTTTTATCCAATTTGCCAGTTGTCCTTTGTCCAGCTGGCAATTTCTCTTCTTGAGTACCAAATTTAATTTAATTTAATTTAATTTAATTTAATTTAATTTAATTTATTAATATTTCTATACCGCCCTTCTCCCGGAGGACTCAGGGCGGTGTACAGGGCAAGAATAAAACACAGAAATTTACAAAAAATAAAAGATAATTAAATACATGCCCGATTAAAAAATACAGTTAATACATGGTAAAAAAAAACCAATAAAAATAGTAAAAAGACCCCACCAATCCCCCCTCAGGCCAGGCCGGCTTGCTCGAACAAGTATGTTTTCAGATCGCGGCGAAAGGAGCGAAGATCGGGCGCCGTCCGGAGCTCAACCGGTAATTGGTTCCATAACTCCGGGGCGCCCACAGAGAAGGATCTCCCCCTGGGGGCCACCAGTCGACATTCTCTGACCGGTGGCACCCTGAGGAGACCCTCTCTGTGGGAACGCACAGGGCGGAGGGAAGTAGACGCCAGCAGCAGGTGTTCCCTAAGGTACTCCGGACCCCTGCCATGTAGGGCTTTAAACACCATTACTAGCACCTTGAATCTCACCCGGAAGACAACTGGCAACCAATGCAGCTCACGGAGCAGAGGTGTGACATGGGAGTATCGGGAGACTCCCAACACAACTCTCGCGGCTGCATTCTGTACCAGTTGGAGCCTCCGCGTGGTCCTCAAGGGAAGCCCCATGTAGAGAGCGTTGCAGTAGTCTAGACAAGAGGTCACGAGCGCGTGAGTGACCATGCATAAATCATCCCGGCTTAGATAGGGCCGCAACTGGCGCACCAGGCGAACCTGGGCGAAAGCCCCCCTAGTCACAGCCACCATGTGATCTTCCAAGGTGAGCCGTGAATCTAGGAGGACTCCCAAGTTGCGAGCCCTATCTACGGGGGGTAATAATTCACCCCCCATAGAAAGAGATGGAATATCCAAATAGACCCGGGATGAAGGTATGCAAAGCCACTCGGTCTTGTCGGGGTTGAGTTGAAGTCTGTTCCTCCCCATCCAGACCCGAACCGCCTCCAGGCAACGGGACATCATGTTGAGGGCATCACTGGGGTGGTTTGGGGTCGAAAGAAAAAGCTGGGTATCATCAGCATACTGATGATACCCAACTCCAAAGCCACGAATGATCTCACCCAGCGGTTTCATGTAGATGTTGAACAGGAGAGGCGAGAGGACCGACCCCTGAGGAACTCCACAAACGAGAGACCTCGCGGTCGACCTCTGCCCTCCTGTCAACACCGACTGCGAGCGTCCCTGGAGATAGGAGGAGAACCACTGTAAGACCGTGCCTCCCACTCCCAGTCCCCTGAGACGCCGCAGCAGGATACCATGGTCGATGGTATCGAAAGCCGCTGAGAGGTCTAATAGGACTAGAACAGAGGAATGCCCCCTGTCCCGAGCCCTCCAGAGATCATTCACCAGTGCGACCAATGCCGTCTCCGTGCTGTGCCCGGGCCTGAAACCCGATTGGTACGGGTCTAGATAATCCGCTTCAATGTTTATACTATTTGTATTTTACAATTTAACCTTAAATGGAAGGGAAGATGATGTAATCTGTAAGGGAAGAAGATGTAATCTATTTTAAAATAAAGTTTGATTTTGTTTATCTCCCGTGCTTTACCATCAACAGGGTTTGGAGGTGGAAGGGCTGAATCTTCTAGTCATATGCCTGTACAAGAAATGGCACTATTGAATATTTTGACCCTTTTTTTAACATTATGACTTTTTAATTGCCTGAAAAGCAACCCAGGGAATGAAGCCTCTGGTCTCAAGCACACCTCAAATAGGATTAGGATTTAGGATTTATTAAATTTATATGCCGCCCTTCTCCCTAAGGACTCAGGGCGGCTCACAACAAAAAAAATTAAGAG
Source organism: Vipera berus (assembly GCF_964194415.1). Lineage (NCBI taxonomy): Eukaryota > Metazoa > Chordata > Lepidosauria > Squamata > Viperidae > Vipera > Vipera berus. The sequence continues at coordinate 249,900,015 of NC_138203.1, forward strand.
ACATAAAATACAAAAATTAAAAAAAGAATTAAACAATGAATATAAGAAATACGGGACAATTTACACAACAAAAACCAAATTAAAAACCATGGTCAGTCCAGGCCCGCTTGTTGGAATAACCATGTCTTCAGGTCACGGCGGAAGGATCGAAGGTCAGGGAGGTGATATGCCTCCTAGATGGTATTAGCAAGAGTTACCAAAAGAGTTACTACCTCAAAACAGAAGGCAGATCCAGGATATAAAAGCAAAAGAGTTTGTATGATTTCATTCTTTTGTGCACTGCAAAATGTTCTAAACCTATCTTACTGAATTGGATAAGACAGGAAAAGTATAAGTCACTTTGCAGCAGAATTTTCAAAAGCTTTGAATGTGACAGGTAACTGAAGGAAACACCAGGCCCACCCACAGTAATGCAGTGGTGAGTAACAGTTGTTATGTCAGATGTAAGGGCACATTTTGGGAAGCTGCCTCTCATTGCTTTGACTGTTCCCTGAAGCTATATGCTAAATAAAAACATGCATACTATTTAGCTTGCAATTAAACATTTTCCTTAAGCGGTTGGCACCACAGCAACTGATAATTACCACAAACAACATTTTGAAAAAGTCGCATTATGCTTGTTTATGTAGGATCACTCTTGGCATAATAACAAGCTATCATTGCTGTAAATATACATATGATTTGAGTACACCTAGTATTCACTAGGCTCAATCACGTGGGAAAATTAAAATGAGTTACTTTAATCTTTCTAAATTATCAAAGGAGTTTAAAACTTCAGGGTACGTTTAACCAACTCTTTATGCTTCGCTTGAGACACATCTTTTTAAAATAATTAATTAAACTGCCTGAAGTCACAGGCAAACTCCATCTTTTGACTTTTCCTTAATGCCCAGTTTTATGGAGCAAAATCTTTCTTCCTCCCATTTAGCTGTTAAATGCTCCCTTTTAGCTAGGAAGTTGTCAGGAATATTGGGACATCTTAGTATGGATTTTGTTTATTTTTTTGAAAAAGAAAGGAAAAAAACCCAAGGTTAGCATTTCCGTTAAACAATGTTACTGCAGTCTTGACGTGAACAATGGTGGAATTAGTGTTATGCAGACAAAAATGTCAAAACACTAGATTATTATACGGTTGTGGGTTTTTTCATAAAAAAGATCTTGATTGACAAAGTTGAATAAGAATTTTGTTAATTGCCCAATTGTGCTAGATGGGTCAGTGGTTACATTCAGTACAAGACAGATCCAAATATTCTGTAAACTATTTTCTTAACAGTTTCTACATAGCAGTTTGTCGGGAAATTGTAATGCAAAGTCTAAACATTTCTTGCAAAAGAATAAAGTACTGATATTATTTGCATTTTTCAAACTTCTCAAGTTTAAAATGTGAGGACCACAATCCCCAGCAAGCTGACTAGGAAATTCTGGGAATTAAAGTCCACACATCTTATAAGTTTGAAAAACGTTAATTGTAATCCAATTTAAATGACAACTTTCCTTTCATAATTGTTTGCAATCCTGAGCTTTGATGAGGGGACATTTGGGTTTGAGTTTTGACTACAGTACAATGCATAACTTCTGTACTGATATTTTAATGAGCATGATGACAAAATTGCATTGGAGTCAAGCAAACTATTTTTTCATGGTGGGGAAAATACAGGTAGTCCTCATTTAACAACCATTCACAGTTACGGCGATGATGACAAACTAAATGTATACTGTAGACAATCCTTGCATTTACAACCTTTGTACATTTGTAAAGCAACCTGAACTAAGAAGTACAATTACAGTTTCACTTAGTGACCACTTTACTTAAAAACAGAGTTGCCAGTTCAATTGTGATTGCTAAATCTAAGGATTCCTGACTGATTAGCAAACCTCTACAAACTCATGGTACAGGTAATCCCCCAGGTACAAGTGTTTATTTAGCGAGTTTTCATAAAAATGAATTAATTCAGAAAGGTTACTTACATTAGAAATTCAAAATTGTGACCAAAAAGAGGCCTGTGTAGCCATGTGACTTGGTTTCAGTCTCTGCTGCAGCGGTGGCCATTTTTATCTCTGTGACTTTCCTGGGCCATTCGGGGCTACGAGAAGCCGGAAGGGTGATTTTGGGTTTCTTTTTGTCCCTGGTCACATGGCTAAACAAGAACCGAGCGGACACCGATTTTTGCTTTTGCTGCAATCTGCTACTGCCTGGGCTTGGGTGCTAGAATTACTTCTGTAAATATTTGAAAATATTTTTTTGTTACTCTATAGCAGTGATGGTGAACCTTTTAGAGACCGAGTGCCCAAACTGCAACCCAAACCCCACTTATTTATCATCGGGTACTGGATGGGCGTGGCCCACTGGGTAGGTGTGGCTGGCATGGGCATGGTCTACTTGGTGGGCGTGGCCAGCTCAATGTCACTCGTGTCAGGGGCACTTGGGGAGACCTGGGCAGGCCTGGGGTGGTTCTGAGGATCTCCGGCAGAGGGGTGGGTGGGTCCGGGGCGAGTGCTGGGGCATGGTCCACTGGAGGGGCCTCACTGAGCCTCAGGCCACGCAGGCTGCCCCTGGACAGTGGCACGGACTGCCTGGAGCCCTGGGCAGCGGAGGTCAAGCGCCCAGCCCGGCCCTTGAGCTCCCACAGAACCGGGACCCCACAGCCCTGCCTATCCTAGCCACACTTCCCTGAGGGGGTGCCCAGCTGCGTTTACCTCCTCCTCAAGGCTACTGCTTCTGTGCTTGCTCTCCTTAGCCAGGTTGCTCATGGTGGGTGCAGGAGAGCAAAGTGTGTGGTTCAGATGGGAAGAGACCTGGCTTTGTAACCAAAGCATCCTCAGCAATAGGATGGGAGACCACCAGGGGATGGCAACAGGGCAGCTGGTGGCCAAGTGCTAAGGCAGGACTTCCCTGAGACCTTCCCTCCCTCTTATTCCAATCTCCTCCCTTCCTTTCTTCCTTCCTCTCCTCCCCCCTCCCTCCTTCCCTGCCTCCCTCCTTTTCATTCCCATCTCCTTCCTTCTTTCTGCTTCCCCTTTCTTTCTTCCTGTTTCCCTCCCCTCCCTACTTCCGTCCCTTCCTCCCTCTCTCTATGCCCAGGAAGGGATGAGGGGAGGGGGAGAGGTTGGCGGCGCTTCTATCAAAGAGTAAGAGAGTTGGAAGAGACCTTTGAGGTCTTTTGTCCAAGCCCCTGCTCAAGCAGGAGATGTATACCATTCCAGACAATGGAATATCCAATCTCTTCTTAAAAGCCTCCAGTGATGGAGCATCCACAACTTCTGAAGGCAAGCCTTTTCACTGGTTAGTTGTTTTCACAAGTCCTTAGTTCTAGGCTGGTTTTCTTCTTAATTAGTTTCCATCTATTATTGCCTTCTGATGCTTTGGAAAATAGGTGGACCCCCTTCTTCTCTGTGGCAGCCATCAAATATTAGAACATTGCTATCATGTCACCACCCCAGTCCTTTTCACTAAACTAGACACACCCAATTCCCACAAACATGTGTCATATGTTTTAGCCTCTAGCCCCCTAATCATCTATATTTACCATCCATTTAGACCAGATGGTCCCCCTGGTTTGGTTTATAGAACAGTGGCCATGAGCAGAGCCTTCTCAGAGACAGCACCACAATTATAGAACGTTCTTCCAAGGAAAATATGAACAGTGCATCCCTCACCCGTTTAGAGGCAACTCCAAACACTGTTCAGCCAGGCATATGTAGAACAACACCACATTTTATGGTCAAACAGCACTAAGTAAATTACTACTAATATTTTTCTTTCTTAAAATACAACTTTTAATATTGTTTTATGCAGTGCTGGTGATGTTTTACAATAGCTGTCTTTGAGAGTTTTTTTGTAAACCACCCTGGATTTCTCAGAAATGTTTAATTTCGAATTAGTTGTTGATTTAATAAATTAGGCAGAGGAAACAAATGTTTAAATACATCTAAATCCCACAGACCTACTGCCTCCTAGGTGCATACTGCAGAGAAAATAAGGCATTGCATTTCTAGCCAGCATAGCCACAGGATTATGGGAACTGTGGTCCATGACACCCAAAAGACATTAGTTTGGGTAAGGCTGGATTAAATTATAAAAGAGCAGATGAGAGGAAGTAGAAGCAAGAAACATTTCCACGCCTCTGACAAAATAATTGGGGGGGGGGAGTTGATTCTTAACTTCCCATTCAATCCAAAGAGTTCTATGATTTTAGGGAGAGGAGGTGGCAAGAATAGACCACAAAGCCAATCTGCACATTTGCTCTCTTGCCTGCCTGCACACCACCTCCCCGACGCAGCACACGGCTCCAAGCCATATCCCCAGAAGTCCTTTGCAGATAATTCCATATATTTCTTTTGGGCCTCTCACTTTTCTGAGAATTGCAACCCCACAAACCTTCTTGCTGGCCTTCTGCAAACTGCCTGGCAACTAGTCTTGTCATCTTGCTTCTTTGCTGCCGGTGGCCGTGGCTTTCCCACACAGGGGTGGGGAAAGAGAAGTGCTCATAGGCTGTGACGCCAGGCATTGGGCCATGGAGGTGCTGGTGGCGGGGGTGGCACTGATCTAAACTTCGTGTTGGCCATTCAGAATGTGGTCAATTTTAGATCCTCAGGGCCGCCCTGGAGGGGGGATCAAAAGAAGGGTCCCAGCCCACCCGCCGCCTGACCTGTGGGATGAAAGGCAGGGTGATGAGAGAGCACGGAGGTACACGCCGAGCGTCACCCTCTCGCCACATGGTAGGGCTGGAGAGGGGATCACAGCATTCACACCGAATAAAGAAATGCAGCCTTGAACTGCCAGCGGATCCCCTTTTTGTAAGTTTGCTTACTCTGCAACGCTTTCCTTTCCTTTCCTTTCCTCAGACTTTCGAGGAGGTTAAAAAAAAGAGAAGGGGGGAAGAAAGGGGGGGCTTCCCTTTTTTGTAACACCTTGGCTTCCTCCTCTTCCTCTTCCCCTCCTGGCGCTCTCTCTCTCTCTCTCTCTCTCTCTCTCTCTCTCTCACACACACACACACACACACACACACACAGAGAGAGAGAGAGAGAGAGAGAGAGAGAAACCCTTCCTGCTTTCTCCTCCTCCTCACCCTTTCTCTCCAACCACCACACGTTGCCGGTTGCCAGCAGTTCCAGGCTGCAGCTCTGCATGACTGCTGTATTCCCCTCTCCGGCCCTACAACGTGGCAGAGAGGGTGAATGGGAGCCGGCTGATGCTCAGCTTCTGCCACTGCGCGCTCCCACCTCCGTGCCTTTCATCCCACAGGCCAGGTGTGCCCTGGGACACTAGGCTTACAGAATGCCAAGGCCCAAGCAAGGAAAGGCGCAGTGCACCAGAGCCAGATGAGAAGAGGCCTGGCAAAGCGGGGAATGGCCAGGGATGATTGGCGAGGCTGGGAGGGGTGGGGTGGGGTGGGGTGAGGCAAAAGAACTGCTGCTGCTGCTGCTGCAAACCACCAGCCCCAAGTGCTCGCCATTTCCTGTGTGCACCGGGAGGGCACCCAGCCGGGTTGGGGTGGGCCAGGGCTGGGGCAATGGGGGCCATTTGCCATTTCTGGGACAGCCCTGGGGGGCCAAATTTGGGCCCGTCCCGTCCCCAGCACCTGCTGCTTTGGTGGCTCTGTAGGCAGAGCTGTCAGAGAACTTCGCAGCTCTGCCTAGAGAGCCCACAAAGCTGTAGCTGAAACCAGCCATTTGTCGCGCCATGCAAGGCGGCTGTTTGCCTCCATCCGGAGGCAAGCAGCCACACCGAAACCAGACATTTGCCGGGATGCACAAGGCGGCTGTTTGCCTCCAGCCGGAGGCAAGCAGCCACACTGAACTGGACATTTGCCGTGACGTGCGAAGCGGCTGTTTGCCTCCAGCCAGAGGCAAGCAGCTGCACCGTGCCAAAACTGGACATTTGTTGCGACGCACGAGGCAGAGAGCAGCCGTGCTGTGCCGAAACCAGTCGCTGCCATTTCCCCCCACCCCCCACACAGATTGCCCTGCTGCCACCGCCTGGGGAGTGCCAAAACTCACTTGCACTTCCAGGGTGCTGGAGTTTCCCGTTGTAGCCGTGCCAAGCCATGCCCCCAGCTCGTCTCGACACCTCTTTCTCTGCACCGCTTCTGGCTTCTCACCTCTCCCTGCCCAGTTCTTGCAGCTGCTCCCTGACTACCACTGCAGAGAAAGAAGCGAAAGTGCTGGTGCACATGGCCACTAGGACAACTCTGCATGCCACCTGTGGCACGCATGCCATAGGTTCGCCACCACGGGTCTATAGTGTTTGTTTGCAAGCACTCTGGGAACTGCTCTGCTTTTTAAGCACTGTACTTTGCAAACTATTGTGTTTGCAAAGTGTTGAGCTTTTATTTTGGAAATTACCATATACTACTGTAGTTTGTAGGTTTTAAATTTAAAATGCCTCCAGAAGTTGTGGGTGCCCCATCACTGGAAGCTTTTAAGAAGAGACTGGATAGGCATTTATCAGAAATACTCTCTTGTTAGACCAGTGGGTTAGACTAGATGATCTCAAGGTCCCTTTTACCTCTGTTACTATTGCAAACCGAGAGTTCTGCAAATTCCTCTCTCATCTCCCTCTGCGTGCCTGGCTGGAGACTGTTAAGCTAATTAGTGGCAAGTTTATTTGTTTTTTAAAGCAATGGCCCCACCCCACCACTCTGGGCAGCTAGCTGAAAACGCTTGAGCTGGCTAGCAGCAGCTGTTTTTTTTAAAAAAAGTAACTGCAATGGCTCCAAGCTAAATTGGAGGCAATTTAGTTCCTGAGTGCACCAGAAACAGCTGATAGGCGGCTGGCGGGATACCCTCCCAGTTCAGTTAACATGGCAGCTATTGGAAGAAATAATAAGTCAGATCTACGTTCATTTAACAACCCATATGATTTAATTAATGAATTTGATTTTAAAAATTTGTAAAATTAAGTCTGATTCATTTGATGAGGGTTTTTTTTTTGTCTTACGAACCTAGTGGCCAGGCTCCATTCAGTTCATACCTCAGGGACTACCTGTATTAGTATTCAAGCATGTTTCTCAAATTCTTTTGTCACTAATAAAGCAAGTACAGTCATCAGCAGAGCTCAAGCAGAATAACAATAGTTTGAAAGTAAAGCTATATTAAAAAGCATAAATGGATTCCTGCTAAAAAGGGCAGCACACTTCCTCACTCAGTTTATTTCATGTTCTTATATGTTTGCCTGCCCTATCAGTAGTAGTCAGGCAATGGAGGAACAAAAAATACATTGCAAGATCATAATAACTCATTATGAATAAAGAGAGATAATGTAAATGTTTTTTCAGGGACTATTCATAGTCTTATATTTTATTTTTGTCTCTAAAAATTGGAATTCCTGTTATTAAACTTATAGCGGCCCAATAGAGATATACTATTATATCTCTAATCAAAAATATTCTATGGATTACATTTAGCAGCAAAAGAATTGCTGACCTTCATTAATCTAGACAGATTTGTTATTTTTGTATCTCATGGTAAAAGTGTATTTTAGAAGATTTTTCATCTGTTGGCTCAAAAAGAAAACAAGACATACTTAGAAATAATTAAAATGTTGGCCAGATCTATAATGCCCCTTTGCAAATAGAAGGCCTTCTTCCATTCATGGAAAGGTTTAAGATGTAAAGAAGGCTGGCATTGGAGGAAACAAACTTCACTAGTTTTCCCTTACGCTTCTGTATGTATTTGGAGAACAATTTCATCTCTCATGCCTAATAGCTCTCTGGAATGGGAAGACAACTGGAGCTCCATATGAAACTGAACTGATGAGACTGCTGCCAATCCCAAGTAGCCCCTTGGTTTACTAAACAGCTGTGGTGAAATAAGTGACTTAAAAAACAGAAAACTAATTGTTGACATGACTGAATGCTGGTAAGAATTCAGCACGCTGACATAGTGATGGTAAGAGCACAGAGCTCAAAGTATACAGATAAATCTTCTATATACTTAATTAACTGCGGATGTCCTGTTGAGAGTGACCTGGATCTTTTAGCGAAGATTGTGTGGGACAAAACATAGGTATGAAGGATGGGTTTTGCAGGTGTCTTGATATAAAGTTGTTCATGACCATTCCAGTTGGGCAGAATCTATTTTGATGAAAGGTAACTCCTTGTGTTGCTACCTGGGATTTGATTCATCTTGAGCTTGAAACAGTAAACAGGGTTGTCTATGGTTTGAATTCTGCCACCTGCGGGCTGAAGCAAAACTCTCTTCTTTGGGTGCTGGAGGAGGCGTGAGCAGCTGGCACCAGGAGATAGTCAGTGATGAGGCTGTAATGCCACTTCATTATCAAGTTCCACACATCAAAACCATGTGGACTTCTGGAAGGACTTTTACTGCCAGCAGCGTAATGTAACAGAATCTTGAAAGCCTACCAAAGTAATTCTTCCTCACAATTTTAATTACTGAAATATCTTTCTCACAACCATCCTCCCTTAGGCTCAAGACTCTCTTCTGTAATAAACGTTGCTTTTTGCACCCTCTGTAGTCCCCAGGTCTGTTAGACATTCAATCACACCTTCTTAAAAAAGACATTAGTGTATCTTCACCTGATGAAGCCTTCCACAAAGCCAGCTGCTTATGGCAACTTTTGCCCAGCTTTCAATCTCCCCTTTCTTACAAAAGTAGTTGAAAAGCTGGCAACAAAGTAGTTAGAGAAGACGACGGATTCCTTAGATTCTTTCCAGTGAAGATTTAGAGCTGGGAAAGTACACTCCTCCTTCTCCTGTTAGTTCTCTTAGTGGTGTTTGATACTCTCAATCCTTCTAGATTGTCTACAAGAATTGCAGGTTTTGGGTATTGTTTTACAGTACTTCCTCTGTTCCTGGAGGAAACTGATTATCTTGACCCGTACCAATCGGGTTTCAGGCCCGGGTACAGCACGGAGACAGCATTGGTCGCGCTGGTGAATGATCTCTGGCGGGCTCGGGACAGGGGATGTTCCTCTGTCCTAGTCCTATTAGACCTCTCAGCGGCTTTCGATACCATCGACCATGGTATCCTACTGCGGCGTCTCGGGGTTGGGAGTGGGAGGCACTGTTTTACAGTGGTTCTCCTCCTATCGTGACCTCCCGGCTAGACTACTGCAACGCTCTCTACATGGGGCTGCCCTTGAGGACCACTTGGAGGCTTCAACTGGTGCAGAATGCAGCCGCGCGAGTTGTGATGGGAGTTTCCTGATACTCCCGTGTAACACCTCTTCTCCGCGAGCTGCATTGGCTTCCGGTTGCCCTCCGGGTGAGATTCAAGGTGCTCGTAATGACCTATAAAGCCCTAAATGGCTTGGGTCCGGATTATCTGAGGGAACACCTGCTGCCGGCATCAACTTCCCATCGTCCTGTGCGCTCCCATAGGGAGGGCCTTCTCAGGATACCGCCGGTTAAGGAATGCCGGCGGTTTATTCCCAGGGGAAGAGCGTTCTCTGTGGGCGCGCCGGCCCTATGGAACCAACTTCCCATGGAACTTAGGACTGCCCCCGACCTTCGTTCATTTCGCCAGCACCTGAAAACTTGGCTCTTCGAGCTGTCTGGCCCAGACTGATGGGTTTTAATTTTAATTGGGTTTTAGTTTTAAATTTTGGGGACTTGAATTAATTAATTTTTTTAATTGATTTTAATTTTTGTATGTTATGCTTTTAATTTTCCCTGTAAACCGCCCTGAGTCCTACGGGAATAGGGAGGTATATAAATTTAATAAAATCAATAAATAAGTAAATGAGCATTTTAAGTCAGACGTCATAGCAGGGGGATAGCACTGAAACCTCTGGAAACCCCAGTTTCGTGAGGTTTGGTGCTTTCTCCCATATTATTCAAACCCCATATTATTTAACACATACTTGAAATTTCTGGGGGAGCTCATTCAGTAGTATAGATGACATATCATTAACATGGCAAAAATCCCTAGTTATCTATTGTGACCTCAGCCTGAGCCAACATGCTTTTAAAATCCTACAGTGGTCAGTACAATTCAAATTAGTACAACCCAGATAGAATAATATTTACTCCAGAAGATAGTCTGGATAACATGATGCTGCCCTCAGCAGAATTGGTTCATGACTAGGAGATTCTCCTAAATTTGGCTTTCCTTCGTAAATAGCAGGTGAAAGCCATGGACAGGGCAGGCTTTCTCCAGCTTCAGCTAGTACCAAGTAGTCCAGACAATGTAACTAATGATCTGATCACATCGGAGTCGATTAGTGCAGTTTGCTCATAGTGGGGCTACTTTGGAGATGACTTAGAAGCTATTGAACAGTTGCTGTAAACTGCAGCTACCAGACTACTGATGGGTCAATCCAGTTAAGCAAGAATAACACTGTTCATCCAGAATTAGGGGACAGTATAGGAAATATCAATTGTGAATGTGCAGATGGCCCTACTGTCTTTGGGCTCTTGCAAAGTCCTGGATGCAGGGTCATGAAAGGCCAGCAAGGAAAATACTCAATGTCCTAACCCACCCAAGAACATGCAATATCTTTAGGGAAAAACCCAAAAGGGAACATGTTTGTTACTTTTGTTCTCTTATCTACAGTATGCCAGACTTACTGGGTGAAATCTTTATCATATGCATGTCAGCTTTGCTGGATGGCTTGCTTATGTAACCAGAAAGAATAAATACAAGGATTTCTTGTCTTTCGGGGCTGCTCTCATTCAGAGGAGCCCGTCTTTTTGTTCAGCTGAATAAAAACATAAAGCTTGAAGGCAACTTCTGGTTTCCTGTAATTTTTTACCAGCAAAACCTCAGAACCTGCATATCAACACTTATTCTGAAGTTACTACATTAGTTGCCAATAAGCTTCTTGGTATAGTGCAAGTGCTGGTTAGTATTTTAAAGCTTAACAGCCAACACTGGAATACATCAACATTGATTGCCAAAATTGAATTGATCCTTCCAGTCCAATAATCTAGAAAAGGCCTTCATAGCTCTTACCTTGTGAGTTCATGGCAAATAGTGGGTTCATTCTCAATGATGGCCCCCATTATATGAAATACTATTGCCCAGCATGCAACCAGTGGTCTCTTCTATGTAAGTATAACATTTCTATACATCTGTTGCCATTAAAATACAGTTTACAGCATAAATCATCATCACTTAAAGACAGTAATTGGGACTGGGAGCTTATTTAGTGACATAGTCGATGTGGCAGTTCCAGTTGCTGTTGTCAAGCAAATCCCACACAGTTGTTAAGTATGACATCACAGGATTGCCATTTGTGATCCCCTACTGCCTTCCCCATTGACTTTGCTTGTCGTAAACCAGCAGTGAGAGTCATAAATACACCATGGGATGCTGCAACTGTTGTAATTGCGAGCCAGTTGCCAAACACCTGAATTACGATCCTGTCACTGTGGGGATGCTCCAGCGGCCACAACTATGAAGACTCATGGTAAGTCCACATTACTCAGCGTTTTTGTAACTTTGAACAATCGCTGAACAAATGAGAACTACCTGTAGTAAACTCTATATTTTCATGGAAACATGAATTTTGTTTTCTCAAAGTCTTCTCTCATATTAAAACACTCTTTTTCTGGTAAATGAAACAATAGGTTTTGGCTACATGCTTATCTTCATTTAAGGGGGGAAAATCCACAAAGAAATTTAATTTTTGTGGTGATAGTAATGAAATTGTAGTGGAATTACTTTGAATGAGTCTATTCCTGGTATCTTTCAAGGAAAATGGTACCTGCACTGCTCAGGAGAATTATGAGGTTGGATAAGGCAAAGATGGAAGATTTCTTCAGAGAAAGGTTTGACTGGATGGGGAAGGTTGAGGTGGATAGGAAAGAAGAAACAGAAACTAACACAAACCATTAAGAGCAAGAAAGAATAGAATAGAATAGAATAGAATAGAATAGAATAGAATAGAATAGAATAGAATAGAATAGAATAGAATAGAATAGAATAGAATAGAATAATTTGGAAGGGACGTCTAGGTAAAAAAATGGTTTTTTTAAAAAGGACAAAAAGAACAGTGTTAAAAGCACAGCTGAAGTTCTCTGTCTAAGAGCATGTTCTTGCTTCCAGAGGGATAATTTTTACATTTGTTTTAAATTATAAGGCTAGTAAGGTGAACTTTAGCTTTACATCGTACAGTTTACCTAGGGAATACATATGCTGGAATGACTAGACCGGGAAGCTGAAAAATATTTCCAGAGGAAAGCCATGTCAAATCAGCACCAATCTGTACACACATGTGCTCCTGTAATCGCCAGGATTTATGTCCAACCCAACCACGATTTATGTCTCACTCAATTCCTTCTTATGCACAACACCAAGAAGCTCCCTGAATAGCTTGAAGTTTCTTCAGGCGAGGTTTCTCCTTCCTAGGAATGGTTCTTGATAATGTAACTGTCTTCCTCAGATGGCATGTACTTGTCATCCTCTTGACTTTGTGGCTGAATTTGTTTGAAAAAGGCCTGTTTTACTTGTTCTTGTTTGTCAGGAAAAGAGAGACATGTTGGAGGTATCTATGTGACAGGAAATTCTGCCTGTTGCTCTTGTTTTCTGAGCAGAGTGCATGTTATATCCTTGCTTTTGATGAGATGTCAGGACTGTGATTTGCAGCACAAATGGAAGACAAGTGATTATGTCTGTATCTTTAAAAATAAACAGTGACTTGTTTGAATGAGTCATATGTTTACCTGGCTCCTAGCCAGAATTGTGAAGTGCTTATAATGCTCCTGGTGTTATGAAGTTTGCTGATCTGGCTGTCAGCCAAACATATGTAATGCCCATTCTGATAATATGGATGTTTGTCTTTTGAAAGGAATGGCTGTTGTTCTGAGGTTTCTTTGTGCATACTAGAGTTTAAATACTTGAATAGCTCTCCATCTTTAATGCTGAGGAAATAGATTACAGCAAAGCACCAGTATTTTTTCTTCTCTTTAAAAGGAATTTACAACTGATTTGTAAATTATTTGTATTACGTCAAAAAATATTTAATAAATAATAAAATTATTGTATATCTTTAGTGTTACTTTACTAGTGTCATAGGGAGCTTAAATAGTATATAGGTGATGGGAAGTTTATTTTTCTACATAGTCAAAGAGAGTCATAGTCAAAGATAGATAACTGACAAATAGCAAGTTTACATCAGTCCATTTCTAGAATAACCAAAGAATACAAAACACCAGCCCTATATTAAGTAGCTCCCAATTCAGTTAAAATTGTGGGCCAGCTCCAATTTACTGGAACATGAAATGCTTGGAAACATTATTCTGAAAAGAACATTGTTCCAGACCTATGCTAAGATGCTAGTTGTTCATTTATCAGCGTCTCAGATATGTGATAATGTATTTAAGTTGTTGACACTAGGAGGTTTTTAGCACATTTGTATTCACCTTTTGGTTCAAAAAGAGTGGTGGTATAAAAAAAAGTTGGCAATTAATTAAATCTTGAGATTGAGTGGTTAAAACAGAGGCCATAATTAGGAGAAGTCAGCTGTCCTGTCATATGTAATTAAGCAATAGAGAAATGCCTACAATGTTGGTAGGTTAAGTATATAATGTTCTGGTTAATTTGTGGGGTTCTTGGGTGTATGTAAATATATTTTACAGAGAAGAGAATAAAACAAGGTGTTGCATGAAATGCAGAGCTAGAGAGAATATGGAGGAAAAGGAAATCAGGCGTGAATAGCAGACACATGCTGGCATTTCTTGTTTTAGTTTTTTTTTTGTTCAGTTTTATTTTGTTTTTGCAGCAGAGTTTTTTTTCTCTCTCTCAGGTTATCAATCACCTTTTCACCACTTCCTGCAACAGCAGGTCTGCAATAAATCCTGCTGTAACTGATTGGGTTTCATTTCCTCTGCCAAAGTCTACTAACCTGCAAGGCATGACACAGTGACACCAGAGCGAGCAACTGATAATGTAATACACAACTCCTGTGAGGCAAAAGTTAAAAGTGCTTGTTCTCTCAGCAGAATGATTTTAAAGATCTTTATATTCTAGTTCCCAGGAGGGATAATTACTCAGTATAACACAGAGAACATTTCTTAATCTAAAGGAATTTTATTTAAAAGTGTGTGGAAAGGATGGAGATAACTGAATGGTGTGGTTTTTTTTCTTTTTCTTTTAATGTTCTCAGCCCTTTCTAAATTGCCTTCATTCCAGGGGGCAATGCAGCCTCTGAAAACATGTTCCAGCAGAATGTTCAACCCCAATTATAAGACTATTAAGAGGAAGGTGGTAGCTCAGCAACTAAGTAGGGAGAGCACATGCTAGGTTCAAATTCCTGATACTGCCACTTAAAAGAATCTGAGGTATCAGAGCCTGGAGAAACAGCTGTTGCAGACCTGGAGAATTGGTGGGAGATAATGATGATAATTATGCTAAAAAGGTGTGCCCTTGTTCTTCTGTATTCCTAAATATTATCCCTCTAAAAATATTTGAGAGGGACGCGGTGGCTCAGTGGGTTAGGACGCTGAGCTTGTCGATCAGAAGGTCGGCAGTTTGGCGGGTCGAATCCCGAGTGCCGCATAACAGAGTGAGCGCCTGTTACTTGTCCCAGCTTCTGCCAACCTAGCAGTTCGAAAGCACGTAAAAATGCAAGTAGAAAAATAGGGACCACTACAGTGGGAAGGTAACAGCGTTCCGTGCGCCTTTGGCGTCTAGTCATGCCGGCCACATGACCACGGAGATGTTCTCGGACAAGCGCTGGCTCTTCAGCTTTGAAACGGAGATGAGCACCGGCCCCTAGAGTCGAAAACGACTAGCACGCATGTGCGGGGGAACCTTTACCTTTACCTTTATAAAAATATTTGAAGGCAGTCAAATAGCATTGAATTATCTTAGTCTTTAAATTTCAGTTCAGTTTCCCTTAATCCATTTCACACATTTGTCCCTGTATGACAGGGGACGCTGGCTGAGGAATTTCGGGAGTTGAATTCCACAAGTCACAAAAGGGCCAGGTTTGAAGAGCCCTGCTGTATGTATGACATAGTTAGCTATAGAGACAAGGTATTTAAATAAGTGCAGACTATACTCTTTTTTTTTTAATTTAGCAAGCAAGTGGCTCATAAAATGGGGAAAGCTTCTAAAAGAAACAATTCTCACTTGCATCTGCTCATCTTTACAGTTGTCATGCCTTCAAACATACCATTCACGTCATGCTGACAGGGAGAGATGCTAATTGTGGCTGTGTTGTTCCTACCCAGTGAGAGTGATAAAGAGGCAAGCGCAGTTTCTTTTTTTAAATTTGAACAATTTGCATGTGTCTGTATTCACAGGCTTTTACCAAACTGAAGCAATGCCATGACTGAAATGAATGTGACCAAAAATGTAAACAGGAAAAAGGGGAAGTACATTCCCAAGCATGCACAGAAATAAAGATGTCATTGGCCCAAAGTATTACAAATTAACATTCTTCTTTTAAGAACCATATTTCCATGTTCTCCAATTGATCTGTGCTTTTTAAGCAAAGCAAGACTGAAGAATTTTAATTTACAATGAAATCTTTCTTCCTGTTGTGACTCAGGGCCAGCCGGTGGGTCCGACAGCCGGGTCCGATGTATCGGAGGACTCAGATGTGGGGGAGGAGGGAAACGAACCGGCTGATGATGATTTGGAGGCTTTGCAGAGTCCTCAGCCGGGGACCTCTTCTCAGCTGTGTGAGCCCGAGAGTGCGGAGGATGATGACCCACAGCTGGCCCTGTTCAAGGACGCCCGACGTAGGAGGCAGACGAGCAGGGACAAACAAAGAAAGACTATGGGACTCCTCGGGAGGAGGCACAGGGAGACCACGCCCTGAGCTCTCTATAAAAGAAGTGTTTGGGGAGGGGCTAGTTGCTGAAAGCAACTTTTTCGTTTGAGAAGACAAGCTCTTGTGTTTTGTTATCTGCGCAATTAAACCTTGGCAGAAGCCTTTTAGCCTTGGACGCTTTCCAGACTCGTCTCTTAATTAGGGGTTGGGAGAAGAGGGCTGGTTCAGAACAGTTTGCTTTCAGCCACCCACCCCTTAATACTACGATGGAGCAGCTTCTTGCCGAGAATGCCCAGCTCAACCAGCAACTCACCTTGCTGGCCACTCAGGTGGCACAACTGCAGGCTCAGGTACATGCTGCCCCCCCACCCAGGAGGAAATGTCAGTTAGCTATGCCGGATAAGTTTGCTGGTAAACCAGAACTGTTTCCTGCCTTCCTGGGACAATGCCAGCTTTATATCAGCGTGAGAGCAGCTGATTTCCCCACTGACCGTGATAAGGTGGGATTCGTGTTGAGCCTTCTGTCGGGAGATGCAGCTCGTTGGGGCACGCCTCTGTTGGCACAGCCTAGCCCTTTGTTGGATAACTTTGGGGGGTTTTGTGACCATATGCGCCTCATGTACGAGGACCCGATTAAGGCGCAGACCGCCACCCGACGTCTGAAAGCTTTGAGGCAGGGTCAGCGCCCCCTACAGGCCTATATCAGCGATTTCCGGCTGCTTAGCCAGGATTCCGCCTGGAATGAGGCTGCGCTCGTGGATGCCTTTCAGGATGGCTTGTCAGAGGAGATGTTGGATGAGCTGGCCCGCGTGGACATTCCCTCAGATCTGAATGGGCTGATCCATCTTTGTCTGCGGATCGATGCCCGGCTGCAGCAGCGTAAGAGTCGCCGTGCCACCCCACAGACCCCTGCCGCCCCTGTTATGCGTGAGCCCCCAGTCCAGAGGGAGGAGCCAATGGAGCTGGGTGCCGCCAGGTCCCGTCTATCGGTGACGGAAATGGACAGACGACGATCGGAGGGGTTGTGTTTTTACTGTGGGGACCCTGGACATTTGGCTGCTTCTTGCCCAAAGAAGCGTCAGCGGGCGTCAGTG
Source organism: Vipera berus (assembly GCF_964194415.1). Lineage (NCBI taxonomy): Eukaryota > Metazoa > Chordata > Lepidosauria > Squamata > Viperidae > Vipera > Vipera berus. The sequence continues at coordinate 249,916,791 of NC_138203.1, forward strand.
ACCAAGCCAGCTCCGAGAAAGTCCCCTGCTTTGCTATCGGGAAACGGTCCGAGCCCGATCTAGACGGTGTGAAAGATCGGGCGACCCACAACGATCACGCCGAGCGACGCCGTTCCGACGGTGCCTGTGAACCTCCACGGCATTTGATTTTGGAGGCACGACTGATCCTTCCTGGCAAGCCAGAGGGGATTCCGGTCCATGCCTTAATTGACTCTGGGGCTACCACTAACTTTATGGATTCGGCCTTTGTGGCCAAATGGGCTGTTCCCCAGTGTCCGGTGGATCCGCCCATGCTTGTGGAGACCATCGATGGTCGAGTGCTCCTGTCCGGGCCTATCACGGCCGCCACGCAACCCGTGTGTATGGCCATCAGTACCCATGTGGAGGCCATTCAGTTTTACGTCACTTCGGATCTGCACTTCCCCGTGGTCTTGGGACTGGCGTGGCTCCGGGCGCATGATCCACAGATCTATTGGTCTCAGAACTTGGTCACCTTCCCAAGTTTGCAGTGCGTGGACCACACCCGCCATATCTGTGCCGGCCAGGTGGAGGGTTCCTCAGGGGTTACCTTGCCTCCCGTACTGTCCGACTTTGCTGACGTGTTCAGCGAGTCAGAGGCGGACCAATTACCCCCGCACAGGCCCTACGACTGCTCCATTGACCTAGTCCCTGATGCGCCTCTCCCAGTGGGGCGTTTGTACTCCATGTCGGAGCCCGAGTTGGCCGCATTGCGGGACTTCCTGACAAAGAACTTGGCTCGTGGATTCATCCGGCCCTCGTCCTCGCCAGTGTCTGCGCCCGTGCTCTTCGTCAAAAAGAAGTCGGGCGAGTTACGGCTTTGCTGTGACTACCGGAAACTCAACGCTATCACGGTGCGTAACCGCTACCCGCTGCCCCTCATCCCCGAGCTCTTGGACCGACTCCGGGAGGCTAAGATCTTCACGAAACTGGACCTGCGTGGAGCTTACAACCTCGTCAGGGTTCGGCCGGGTGATGAGTGGAAGACAGCGTTTGGTACTCGCTATGGACATTTCAAGTACACGGTGATGCCGTTTGGCCTGACCAACGCCCCCGCTGTGTTTCAGCATTTTATGAATGACATCTTTCGGGATCTGTTGGACCAGTTTGTTGTGATTTACCTGGACGACATCCTGATTTACTCCCCGTCGCGTGAAGCGCATCATCAGCATCTCCGTCAGGTCCTGCAGCGCCTCCGGAAACATCGGCTGTTTGCCAAGTTGGAGAAGTGCCAGTTCTACCAGGTGACCATTGATTTCTTGGGCCACCGCATTTCTCCCGAGGGCATCGCCATGGATCCAAGTAAAGTTGAGTCGTTGCAGAGTTGGCAACCCCCGCGTCGCGTGAAGGATGTTCAGCGACTTCTTGGATTTGCCAACTACTATCGGACATTCATCCCTGGCTTTGCTGCCTTGACGGCCCCCCTCACCCGGCTCCTGCAGAAGAAGACTCGGTTCCAGTGGAACGCCCCCGAACAACAGGCGTTCCAAGCTTTGAAGGACGCCTTCATGAAGGAGCCCATCTTGAAGCATCCTGACCCGCAACGGCCGTTTGTCGTGGAGGCGGACGCCTCCGACATTGCCATTGGGGCCGTGTTACTCCAGGCAGCGACGCCCAACGGTACCCTTTTCCCTTGCGCGTATCACTCTCGGAAATTGAATCCCTCGGAGCGCAACTATACCATCTGGGAGAAGGAGCTGCTGGCCATCAAGGCGGCGTTCGAGGCTTGGAGGCATCATCTGGAGGGGGCGCGTCATCAAATCGAGGTCCGGACGGACCACAAGAATCTGGAAAGCCTGCAGACCGCTCGGAATTTGAACCAACGCCAGATCCGGTGGTCCCTCTTCTTTGCGAGGTTTGACTTTCGGGTGCGGTACATACCAAGCGGGCACAACCAGAGAGCGGATGCTCTGTCCAGGAAGCCCGAGTACACCCGAGTGGAAGACAAGCTTCCGCCCAGGACAGTGATCCCCGTCGAGTCTTTTGCTGCGGTACGGGAGCCGGTGGATATACGGGCTCGGATCCGGGAGGCGCAGCAGCAGGAGGCGTGGGTGGCTCAGCGGAAGGAAGAGGTGGGGCCAGATTCGCCTTGGTCGGTCACGGATGGACTCCTGTATTATCGTGACCGGCTCTATGTTCCAGGAGGGCCACTCAGGGGACTCGTCCTCAGCCAATGTCATGATAACCCGGCTGCGGGGCATTTTGGCCTGTTCAAGACTCTGAACCTGGTCTCCCGTACTTTCTGGTGGCCCCGAGTCCGACACGATGTCCAGTCTTATGTCACCTCCTGCGTCCCATGCAGGCAGGCCAAGTCAGCGACAGGGGCCCCGCCTGGTTTACTGCAGCCTTTGCCAACGCCCAAGAGACCCTGGGGGGCTGTGTCCATGGACTTTCTGACGGATCTACCCCCATCCTCCGGCTTCACGACAGTGTTTGTGGTGGTGGACATGTTGACCAAGATGGCGCACTTCATCCCCTGTCGCGGCTTACCGTCAGCTCGCGCCACTAGTCGCATGTTCATCCAACAGGTGTTTCGGCTGCACGGCCTCCCCGATAGGGTCGTCTCCGATAGGGGGGCCCAGTTTACAGCCCGCTTCTGGCAGGAGTTGATGCGGGCGTTGGACATTAAGGTTTGCCTCTCGTCCGCGCATCATCCTCAGACCGACGGGGGTACCGAGAAGGTCATCGGCATCTTAGAGCAGTATCTGCGCTGCTATGTTAACCTGCAGCAGGACAACTGGGTGGACTATTTGGCCATAGCCGAGTTTGCCTTTAATAACTCGCAACACACCTCCACGCAGATGACACCGTTCTTGGCCAACGTGGGTTATCACCCCAGGTTCTTCCCTCTTTCTCCCGTGGACTCACCGGAGCCGGCAGCGAACGAATTCATGGCGGAGTTACAGGCGATCCATCGGTTGGTGCGACGGCAGCTGGAGAAGGCCAAGGCCGACTACAAGAGGTTCGCCGATCGGTCGAGAAGGGATACGCCTCCACTATCGGTGGGGGATCGGGTCTGGCTGTCCACCAGGAACCTACCATCCACTCGGCCGGCGAGGAAGCTGGACCACCGTTACCTTGGACCGTTCCCAGTCGAGGCCGTCATCAACCCGGTCGCCTATCGTTTAACTCTGCCACGTTCCCTGCGCGTGCACCCCGTCTTCCATCGGTCCTTGTTGGTCCCCGAACAACCGGCCTGTCCACTTCGCCAAGCGGAACCTCCCCCATCAGGAACTCGTGATGGAGGCAGCACCCCCGAGTACGAGGTCGCCAGCATCAGGGATTCCCGCTGGCTGAAAGGTCGCTTCCAGTACCTGATCGAGTGGAAAGGGTACGGGCCGGAGGACTTCACATGGGAAGACGCGACCGCCGTTCATGCCCCTGCGTTGGTGACTGCTTTTCACGAACAGTTCCCATCCCGACCGCATCCGGATCGGCAGACCCGAGGGAAGGGCCCTGCGGTGCGGGATAGTGTTGTGACTCAGGGCCAGCCGGTGGGTCCGACAGCCGGGTCCGATGTATCGGAGGACTCAGATGTGGGGGAGGAGGGAAACGAACCGGCTGATGATGATTTGGAGGCTTTGCAGAGTCCTCAGCCGGGGACCTCTTCTCAGCTGTGTGAGCCCGAGAGTGCGGAGGATGATGACCCACAGCTGGCCCTGTTCAAGGACGCCCGACGTAGGAGGCAGACGAGCAGGGACAAACAAAGAAAGACTATGGGACTCCTCGGGAGGAGGCACAGGGAGACCACGCCCTGAGCTCTCTATAAAAGAAGTGTTTGGGGAGGGGCTAGTTGCTGAAAGCAACTTTTTCGTTTGAGAAGACAAGCTCTTGTGTTTTGTTATCTGCGCAATTAAACCTTGGCAGAAGCCTTTTAGCCTTGGACGCTTTCCAGACTCGTCTCTTAATTAGGGGTTGGGAGAAGAGGGCTGGTTCAGAACACTTCCTTTCTTTGAAATTCCTGGGATTCTATCTCCCACCACTAGCAGTCATTTATATTAACAGCAATAGCACTGAGACTTATATACTGCTTCACAATGCTTTACAGCCTTTTCTAAGCAGTTTACAGAGTCAGCATATTGTCCCTAACAATCTGGGTCCTCATTTTACCGACCTTGGAAGGATGAAAGGCTGAGTCAACCTTAAACCGCTGAGAATCGAACTGCTGGCAGTCAGCAGAATTAGCCTGCAATACTGCATTCTAACCACTGTGCCATTATGGCTCATATGCATTTCCTTCCTTCATTATCTGAACATTAGAGATGCCCAGATTTGCTGATGGCAAGTTGATGTGGGAATGAAAATCCCTTGTTAACTTTTGGTACCAGGTGTTGATGTTGGAAATAAAGAAGGCCACAGTTTACATTTGCTGAGTGAATAATGGTCTCGGCACAGATTACTTCCACCAGTAAAGGCTTTTAAATGTACTGTCTGGACCCATTTCAGCTGAGCTTTCAACCAAGATAAGTAGTGCGATGCCTTGGCTGAAATTGGATGGGATAAATGCAGACTTGATAATTCTCCCAAACTGTTCACAACTTTTGTTATTATGGCTATCCTGGATTGTCAGGAAGGATTGGATATGGAGCACAGTGCTGCAGGTCTAATATATAAGCCTGGATTTCTGACTTCTAATATCCCACAAGGTTCCAACTTGTCCCTCTTGATATTCAGTAGCTACATGAAACACTAATGGTGATCATTCAGAACTTGGAATGATCTGTTTCTGTTTTCCAGCTACTCTAAGAAAGCATTGTCTAAACTCAGTGACACATGGATGAGGGAGAACAAGCTACCATTTAATCCAGACAAGACTGCCATTGTCAGTAGGAAGTTGATTTAGGATTAAAGTTCAAACAGTAATGCATTCTTCTGAAAGAAATATATATACTGTATTCACTCTGAAAGTGCAACTTGATCCTCATCTGTCACTGAATTTACAGGAATTGTGTGAAGCTTGTATATAGGATGTTCTGCATTTGTTGCTAGGACCCTCTCAAGCATAATTTGAAGTGGTGATGCTGACCTTTTTGGTAACAGAGCATTCAAGAATTGTTTCTCACCCTTACAGGAAACAGAAAATCTGTAATCTTGTTTAATCAGGCTTGTAACTGTTAATTGATTCCAGTGTTGCGTTAATTTTATATTTTTAAAAATGTTGTTGGCTATCATGAGTAAATAGATGTAGCACAAATAAAGTCACTAGTGGTTTACAGGCTGCTGGATAGTATCAGGAAGTGATTTTAGAATATTTGGGGTGGGAGGTGGCTCTTTTTTTCCTAATATTTTAAAAAATACCTTTGCAGTTCGTTGAATTCCATTACAAATCAGTGCAACTTCTTGTTATCCACGTGGTTTAAAGGAAAATGACTTATGTCCAAATGCTATTGGGATTAATTTTTCCCACTTATTCCAGTGGGAAGGGCCTTCTTCAGATCCTAATTTCAGCTAGAGAGAGCCAGGAGAGGAGCCTTTTGAAATATTTTCCTCTCAGAGATGAGATCTTGCCCCCACACTAATGGTTTTCTGGTTGAGCCTAAAAACTTGTCTTTACCTTTTGGTCTGGGACCCTGACAGAATTCCACTATGTTGGAGGTGGCTGATGAGATAGACAAAATTCTCTCCCCCAAGTTGACCATCATCTTGCTTTTTAATTTTAATTTTAGCTTTTTATTCTATTTTAATTGGGGTTGGGGGTTTTTACACTTTTTACCTTTAACTGTATTGTAAAAGTTGCTCAGAGTCATTGCATTAGTGTGATGGACAACAAAGAAATCCAATAAATAAAAATAAATAAAATAATACAATGAGTCTGAAAAGCATTTTGTAAAGACCTGCTAGTCAGCAATTCTGCAGCTAGAACATGCAGAAGAACCCTCTCCCAGCTGATATCCACCAGTTATTGCTCAAAGAGATACTGCCTTTAATCCTGAAAATACAATTTGATCATTGATCCTGATTAAGAGCAATGGGAGGGGGTGCTACTTTATATTTTATTCTTCTAACTATCCTGACATACCGTATTTTCCGGCGTATAAGAGGACTTTTTAACACATGAAAATCTTCTCAAAAGTTGGGGGGTCGTCTTATACGCCCAGTCGCCTTATACGCCGGAAAATAGTAAATCCTTGGGAGCAGAGCCGTTAGTGGAAACGGACAAATCCAGCGCTCGAGAATGGCGAAAGACAGCCTCCTCATAAATAAACCGCCCACCCCACCCATACATGCCTACACCCGCCCACTCCCTTTTTCCACCCCACCCTTCCCTGACAATGCCCTCACCCCTGCCTCCCGGCGTCTTCCGTTCGCCAGGTAAACTTCCATTGTACTCCGGGACCACCTCCTCGCGGCCCGCCATTCCTCCCACCACGCCCATCACCCACCCGTGCATGGCCCCCTCCCAGCTCCAGTCCATGGACCCCTCTTCAGCCTTCACGGGCTCTGACGCCGCCGCGTTCCCAGCCAGGCTAGTAGGTGTAACGGGCGCAGCCTCTATCACCGCATTCTGAAGCCGCCGCTCAGCCAGACTGTCGCCGCCAAATGACCCCTCCCACGTTGCGTCCAGGCTCGCTGCGACCCGGACGGGTCCGGTCCCGGGCAAGGATGCCGCGGAGCCCGCCGGCATCGAGTGAGTCCCGGCAGAGGCGTCCTGCGCATGCACGCGTTGGCCAGCTGCCGGGCGATCTCTAAGGCGGCGTCGGACGGTCGGGAGATGCAGCCGACGCGCGGGAGAAGGCTGGCTCACGACAAGTCGAGGTGGGCCTGAGTCAGTGGCATGCGGGGATGGCGGGGGTGGCTCCCCTAGTGAGGAAGGCGCGTCCGTGGGGAGACGGGCGAGGCCCGTGCGTCGTTCTGCGAAGAGGGGCCCCGCTGAATGTCACGCTTCACCTAATTGAGAAGCAGCCCTGACTTCCTACTTACCCGTATTTTCCGGCGTATAAGACTTTAACCCATGAAAATCATCTCAAAAGTTGGGGGTCGTCTTATACGCCCAGTCGTCTTATACGCCAGAAAATACGGTATCTAAGATCTCCTGTCCTGTTTAACATCTATATTAGGGGTGTCAAACTGGTGACCCACGGGCCAGATGTGTCATGCAGAAGCTGCGCCCACCCAAGCTCCAGCAAGGAGAAAAAAAGTCACGCTATGTCACAACACTTCACGTGATGCGATAAGTTTGACACCCCTGATCTAGGTGAAGCAATTGGTAGAGGTCATCTTTAGCCATGGTGTGAGGTATTATCATTATGCATTATACTTCACTTTGCTTACTTCACATCAGGTGAAGTAAGCAATGCTGTTGATACTCTATCTTGGTATCTGGAGACTGTGGGAATTTAGATGGGGGGCAATAGGCTTCAGCTCAACACTGGCAGCTTTTGCGACCACCAGCACTTAAGAATTTACCATCTTTAGTTTTGGGTGGGGTGGCGCTGCTCCAGACAGTCCACAATCTAGCGATCCTTATAGAACTTATGAGTCAAGTTTGATGAGCAAATGGCAGTCATGGCTGGGAGGAACTTTGCACAACTTTGGATCGTATGTCACTTCCTCTTGCTCCTAGACCAGGAGGCCCTCCACCTAGTCACTCCTGTCCTTGTCACCTCTCACATGTATTATTGTAATGTGATGTACAGGGGACTGGCCTTGAAGAGCATCTGGAAACTCTAGCTGGTGCAAATTGAATGATGAACCTAGATCAGTACACTTTACGCCTCTGTTCTGCTAGCTGCATTGGTTAGCAATTTGCTTCTGGGTTCCGTTCAAGATGCTGGTAATTACTGCTAAATCCCTACATAGCATGGGGCTGGATTATTTGAGAGACCCCCACTCCCCAATCCCATCGACCTGCCCCGTCAGGTCTAGCATGTTGCTGATCCTATCCAGGAAGGAGTATCATCTGATAGAAGCCAAGAGGAGAGTCTTTTCTGCAGTGGCACCATCCTTCCCCCTGGATCATCCTTTCCCCTGAGGTCAGATTGGCCCCAACCTTGCTGGCCTTCCAGAAGGATCTGAAGACATGCCTTTGTCACTGGCTCTGGGGAGGTCTGTTAAAGTAGGTGTGGAGCCTGCAAAGTGGCTCTATTGCTGGGGAAATTAGTTCATCGTCCTGCAAATTATGCTTTTAACATAATGGTCTGCATTATTTTTTAAATTTAAAATGAATTTTCCTGCTTTTTTTTAGTTATTTCATTCTATTGCTTTTCGTGTTTTTAATCTTTGTACACCACCCAGAGGCATGTGTATAAATCTAGTTTGCAAGGTTATGTGTTTATCATAGGAATTATGGGAAGAGAGAGGGGGGGGGAAGAGAAGCTTTCTTGGCCTCATCTACCCATTGTCCACTGCCAGGCCTAACAATTGGGCAGCTGTCGAAGGACTCTCTAGTTATTTTTTTTTATTGAAAAGTTTTACAATACATTTTTTTAAAAAAAGACAAAACCCCTCCCAACCCCCTCCCCTCTCCCCAACCCTCCCCAACACCTCCCTCCCCCTCCCCCCTCCCCGACTTCCCAGAGCTCAATACAGGGTATAAAAATACAAACAATCATAGTCTACCTTATGCAAACAACAATAAAATATTAAATCTATCGCACTTTAACTCTTATAAAATAACTACAAGCAATTTAAATATCACATCAATACTTATTCAAATGCTAGATGAAATTTTTTAGTCCCATATTTATTCTGAATATAATCAATCCATCTTCTCCACTCCACAATGTATCTCTGTTGCGACTGATCTTTCAAGTACGCTGAGATCTTTGCCATTTCCGCCAGATTGGAGACTTTTAAAGTCCATTCTTCTATAGTCGGCAGTTCTTCCTTCTTCCAATATTACGCTACTAAAAGTCTCGCTGCCGTAATTAAGTTCAACATCAGCTTAGTGTCCACAACAGTAGTATCAGTAATAATGCCCAGTAAAAACAGTTGCGGACAAAACTTTATCCTTTTCTTGAATATCTTTTGCATGTTCCACTGCCAGGCCTAACAATTGGGCAGCTGTCGAAGGACTCTCTAGTTATTAATGCTTTCACCCACTGAAAAATGTTGTCCACCCTTTCATCCCATCAGTACTGAATTTACTGAGGAATTTTAGCCATTGTGTTTTATAAATCAGACAAAGAGCAAGAAGCCTGATTGATGCTTAGTTGTTGAATAATCAGAAAATCTACTCGTGGGACCTCTTGTTACTTATCATTCTGTATATTATTGCATTGGTTACTTTTGCATTTATGTCAATCAGAAGCACTGAATGTTTTCGGATCTTCCCTTCCGCAGGTCAAAGAAGTTGGCAGCGCTTGCTGATTGCGTGCAGAAAGCAGAGCTGGGTAAGGAGGACTTGGGTTTCGAATTAAATGAGCTGGAAACAGCCGCACTTCTGGTACAAGAGGAAGAGAAAGAGTTAAAAGCGATTGACGAGGCAGGCGATTCTGAGCAGCAGCTGCTGCCTTCCTCCCAAGAAGAAGCAAGCGAATTCGAGGAGTCGGGCAGCACTTCATCATACGAGACAGAAGTCTCTGATTCGGATGAACAAGAGTCCTCAGCCAGTGAAGATGGGAAAATAAATCCTTTACAATGCACACTCCTAGAGAAGAGGACAGCCCCACTTATTGACGATAATGGATTAAGGCGAGACACAGGCACTTTGACACTGGAGGGTGGTAATGAAAAATCAAAGGCTTCTCTACAGTCTACATCTGTTTCGGGAAAACTGATAGAGGAATTAGAAAGGCAAATGCAGGCGGCAGTAAGGCTGACGGAGTTGCCTAAAGCTGCACCTCCTCTGAGGGGTGACGGCCAGGATTGCAGCAGCCCTTCGCAAGGGTTGGGAACCAAAGACACAGCTCAGCCTGAAGGACTTTTACTGGATCCTAATTAAAAGGAACATTTCTTGGAGGTGACTCCAAAGTTTTGGGTGTTACAGATGAAGCTTCTTAGACAATAATTAGGGAGAAATTGTTAAAATATGGAAGCAAAATAAGTTTTATATCAAGATCTTCCTGAGATAAAGGTGTTCTGAATGTATAACAGTAATTCTAGTCTAATTTAATTTTGATACCTAAGACAAGAATTTTCTGTAATCTTAACGTTACGATAGTTTAATTGCTTTAGAAAAATATAATCAAATATGGGAGGAAGTTTCTGGTTTCTGGGAAAAAATATAAGCTTAACTATTTTTGTATTTGAAAATGAATTTTGTTAACAGTTTAATATCTTCTTTATTTGCTTTTAAATATTTTGAGGTGCTTGTGCCTGAGTAGAATAAGTAAAAAAAAACCTTAGTTTCCAGATATTTGCATGTAATACCTTTGACTTTCAAGATGATTTCTATATGCAGCATATTCAATATCTGTTCAGATTAATGGTAATAATATTTCCCGGTACTGAATTTTGTGGAATTTATTGGGACTTACTGCAGGCAGTGATGGGAAAGAGGTTCAGTTAATATTTTACTATGAACCAATCCAAATTTCAATTCTTTAAACAATACACAAGCTGGAATCCAGATATCTCTCAGTATTTATTTTTATGCAAATTATGCAGTGTAATTGTCTTATCAAAAATTTGAACATAAATTAGGATGTGTGTGTATGCTGAGATATGTGTATGATATAAATTGAAAGATTTTGCTGTGATCATTCACTACCACATAGAAAATCAATATGTGAATATCCAAAGCTGAATCAACAATGTTGGTATAATTAGGAGAAATACATATAAACATTATTGACTAAAAACAATATTAAAAACAGCTAAGATATTTGTTTTAGCTACACATGTGTGACAAAAAAGAAAAGGAGTTGGCATGTATTCTCTTTGAATATATAGTCAAAAAATTCCACCTTATATATATTTAGATGAATGAGAATTTTAAGTACAAATATGTGCATACCAGCCTTAGTTAAAAATGTAAAAATAAGATTAGGAAACTTAAAGGGGGGGGGGGAATCAAAACTCATGGAGTAAAATTGATAGGTTTCTATCCATCAAAATCGTCATTTGTGAGATGTGACTATTTGGCAATATTATTTTATTATTATTATTATTTTAGAGCATACAACATACATTTCACTGCGGATTAGTAAATATTTGATTATAGATTACCTTTATACTACTGGTCTGTGGCTCAGCTGGAGAAAATGTGATTCACTGGTTAGAATGCAGGTTGAAATGTAGGAAATAATATAGTTGTAATTATGCCAGTGGCTTAATAAAAGATGCATTGTGATTGAAGAGCAAAGATGAGCATTCTCATTGAGGGCTAGGTACCCAAATCATGTTCTTTTTTACAATATTTGCTAGTAATAGACAAAGCTGCATTTTTTCATTTGCATCCAGGATACACAATATGCATGTCCCTATTCATAATTTGTCATCCTGAACTATAAATACTGTTTCATATTATTTGAAATAGTGATAACATAATAAACTACACAGACAATGCACCTAAGACACCAGCTAGGTCAATGTGTTTAGTTTGTGCAAATTTGAAAATAAAACTGTGGAGGTATCATGGATATAATTTTCCAAGCACTGAAACTCCTAAGGCAAAAGGTAAGTGCCCTCTTACTCATTTTCAGCCCGCCATTTTGTGACAGGCAGTGAAGTGTGCTTCCTCACTGAGAATTGACTGCTATATTGATGAAAATATAACACCCTTTATTCCATCCTTTTCCTACATGAGCAAATTTCTTACTTTGGTCTTACTTTATTGTGACTTTAGAGGTTGACTTTTTCACCTATACTCCCAATATTTAGGATTGTTCACTCTTCAGAGAAAACAACAGCTTTCAGTTTGTTTTAGAAATATATGAAATTTTAGAACTAGTTTTTGACTGCAGGCATGACATAAGGCTGCCTCTGAAAGCAGCATATTATGTTCCAAGTGTTTCCTTAAAATAATAACATTAGAATGTGCTTCTCTACAATAATCAGTAACAGTTATTCTACAAGATCATAGTAACACTCCTCCCATATAAGCCCCAATATAGGTTCAACATAAATATTTTTTAAAAAGAATGCACAAATCAGAATCCCTTCAAAACTCCATCAAATCTTGATCCTATTTGTATGTGGCTTTTAACCACACCACTACCCATTGCCACAGCCCTCTCAGCTATCAGACGATTGTCAATCTTTGATTTAGGTTACTGCTTTTCTTTCCAAATGTATTTATTTAAAATATTTGTAAAAGTATTTATAAGGAAAGAACATGCTTCCCTTTATGATGCCTCCAGTTCCTATTTAACACCTGTGGGGCAGATGTTCCTACTCAGGTCTTCATGCTTTTCAACAGCAGATGCATTGGTTTATAGTTTACTGGTATTTATTAATATAAAATATGAGCATATATGGTAATACCTTAAACATAACAAGTTGATTTCCCCTTGATCACAAAACAGCTGCACTAATCCAGGAATAGATATAGCTGCTTCCTGGGTGTTGCTGACAGGGCTCCGTGCACACCCATACACAGTCCAAATTTTGTGTTCCACCTCAGAGTCAAAGTGCTACCAAACCCTAAAGCTTCTTAACAAAAATTAAGTCTTTTGACACCTAGTTTATAATCATTTAAATTTTCATCAGTTGGCTGAAGTAAAAACATCAAAACTTAACGTGACTATCCTTCTGGGGGGAAAAAAACAGTGCTATGTATGTTACACAATATACAGAGATGAATTTCCATTGCCTGGAATTTAGCTTGGCGTGTCAGAACGCTAGGATCTTCTGAAAATGCTGTGACTGAGTTGGCTTCTAAAAGCGCAAGGTTAATAAGTGAACAGTTAAGCTTTCTATCTCATGTTAATTAATTAATTGATTGATTTTATTTGTATACCGCCCTTCTCCCGAAGGACTCAGGGCGGTGAACAGGGCAATACATGTTAAAAAAACAATACAAAAATTAAAAAAGATTAAACAAGTGCCCAGAACTCTTAGATAGATTAAAACGCATTTAAAAGTAATAAAAACCCAAACCCCTCCCATCAGGCCAGGCCAGCTTGTTCAAAAAGATAGGTCTTTAGATCGCGCCGGAAGGAGCGAAGGTCGGGCGCCATCCAGAGCTCAACCGGAAGATGGTTCCATAAATCCGAAGCGCCCACAGAGAACGCCCCCCCCTGGGGGCCACCAGTCGGCATTCTTTGACCGGTGGCACCCTGAGGAGACCCTCTCTGTGGGAGCGTATTGGGCGGAGGGAAGTTGATAATAAGTATGAATGTTAATAAGTATGAATCTTATATAATTGCAGATCTAATCTGAGGTGATAATTTTTTTCTAGAAAAGAGCAAATTGGTCAGAGAAGCAGGATCAACATCTACAGAAAGTAATAGGTCTATTTTATTGTGAATGTCATAGCCTGAGTGGAGTCATTATTATTAATGATCTATTGAAGGGGACAAAAGTACCCCACAGAATTAGTCTTTATGTTTGCTTTTCAGTATGTCTGGCAATTGACTGCAATAAAGCAGAATACTGGTTAGACTGAATCATGTGAGAGTCAATTCAGTAACCCTTTCAAATCAGTTTCTGGGCCAAATCAGTTGTGTCTTAGTGTGAACAAGAATGCTTGTCAGTTCAGATTATATAATGTAAATTCTGACTAAACTCAGGAGGGAAAAGCCTTCTGGATGATGCCCCACACTCTTAAAATGTTAGCAAGAGTGACATGACATATTAGTTTTTACTTAACTTTGAATCTTTCTCGCTTGTCCTTGAAAGCTATATAGATTTTATTTTGGATTAAGTGAAGGTAACATTGATGAGGTTCTGATTGCTTCAATAAGCACTGAATATACCAGGGCAATGGATTCATAACTTGAGTGTGCAGCTTGCCACCAGTGAAAGTTGTGCCTCAAGGCCAAAAAAAAAACGGCAAATGCAGGTCAGATAGATAAATGGGTTGGCTGTTTAGAATGGACCATGCATGGCAGGACACCCTCAAAACAGCCCAGAGGAGTGGAATGAATGTAGAAACAGGTTCTCAACCTGGGGTGTCCACATCTCTAGAGGATGCAAGATGGAATTTCAGGGGATTTGACAAAGAGTGGCTTGTGTCCCTTAGTGACAAGTCACAATTACAGGTGGTCCTCGACCTATGACCACAATTGAGCCCAAAATTTTTTGTTGCTAAGTGAGACGATTGTTAAATAATTTTTGCCTCATGTTATGACCTTTCTTGCCACAGTTGTTAAGCGAATAACTTCAGTTGTTAGTAACACAATTGTAAAGTGAATCTGGCTCCCCTGTTGACTTGTTAGAAGGTCCAAAAGGGGTTCATACAACCCCAGCACACTGCAACTGTCATAAATATGAGTCAGTTGCCAAGTGTCTGAATTTTGATCACATGACCACAGGGATGCTGCAACGGCCATTAGTGTGAAAAATTTAAAAATCCTATTCCCATAGCTCATCGTAGAGTGAATATTTTGTTGTTAAGTGAACCCCACAGTCCTTAAGCAATGCCATTGTTTGCTATGGGGTATTGTTGATGAAAACCAGAAGCAAATATTGGTTTTGGGGGGAAAAGTCATAAATCAGCCCCATCAATGTGGGCCAGTTGTTAAGTGCCTGAAATGCAGTCACAAGACCACCAGAGGGCAGCCATTGAAACTTCAGAACTGGTTGTAAGTACTTTTGGGGGAGGGGGGGTCTGTTGTAACTTTGACCCTTCATTAAGTGACTATCCATAAGGCAAAGGACTACCTATGCATCAAACTGGCTTTCTGCTTCAGGAAGTATTATTTGATACGGTTTGTGTTTGTCTCTCTAAATGTAAGCTTATTGCATGTTTAATCCTCCAGGCTTCTGAACGCCTATCGGTTTTCCCAAAGTAAGAAACGTGCAGCAGCACCAATACAGCAAAGCAGCCTTCTACCTAATTGAAGCCAGTGGGCACTTGGCTATCCACGAGTTTAATAACAGATTGCTCAGCATCTTGGCAGCTGCACTGCAATTTGTGCTTATTGAAAAGCTGAGAATCTGAGACATCAGGCAATAAAGCTGTCTGGGTGCTCTTCAGGCAGCAGTTTTGCACAAGGATACCACCTTCTTGATGATGCTGTTTTCATGTGCGAATGAGCAGCAAGTAGCCTCCTGGCATGGAGTCTGCCTGAAGAAGGATAATCGTCCCATTCCACTTGAAGCTGGGGACAAGATGGAGCAATGTGCTGTCTAATTAAACACGAATACAAAGATGGTTCCAGTCAGTGAGTCATAAATGTTAATGGGACTTGTAAGCATAAATCACTTGCGAGCCAAACGAGGAACTAATCCCATAAATTCCACCCTTAAACATTCTTGATGTTGGCCAAGATTAGGGAGGCCTCCCATTCCCTCCATACCACTTCTCAGCACTGGCATAATTAGTTTCTGGTCACAGTTTTGTAGTAATTGGCGACAAAGAGTCCCATTCGTGAGCCTAGATCAACCAGAGTGTGTGTGTTTTTCTGGACGTAGCCCTGCCTGCCATACGCTGTTGTTGTATGAGAATTGCAGAAGGCTTACAGCTACAAGCAGGGGGGGGGAGGGCCTTCACTGTGGAAGTAGAACAATGATTAGCCCATCTGTTCCTGCAGAGCTGAAGCCAGAGAAGCGGACAGGATTGGGGGAGGGAGGGAGGGAGAGCAGGAAAAAGCATCTCTCGCACAGGTGTCTCTGGAAGAGGCTGTTTCTTCCAGGTTTGGAGGGGGGGTGTAAATGAACACGTGTACCCTGACATGTACCCTGACGTGGTGGCTCAATGGGTTAAGACGCTGAGCTTGTCGATCAGAAGGTCGGCAGTTTGGTGGGTTGAATCCCGAGTGCCGCGTAACAGAGTGAGCACCTGTTACTCGTCCCAGCTTCTGCCAACCTAGCAGTTCGAAAGCACATAAAAATGCAAGTAGAAAAATAGGGACCACTACGGTGGGAAGGTAACAGCATTCCGTGCGCCTTTGGCGTCTAGTCATGCCGGCCACATGACCATGGAGACGTCCTCGGACAAGCGCTGACTCTTCGGCTTTGAAACGACTAGCACGCATGTGTGGGGGAACCTTTACCTTTACCTTTTACCCTGTCTCTAAGTACCAGCCTTATTATTGAATCATTTTAAATCATCCAATGCTGAATTTTGTCCAGCCAGGTATAGTTGAAGATTTGAAAGGAAACTGGAGTTTCCGATGTGATTTTCTGCTTTAGTTTTAACTTGTTTTGTTGGCTTTCAGTGTTTGGAGGGAAGGATTTTGAGCAGAATGGAAGCAGGAGGAAAGGGAAAGAGGCGGGAGATGGACAGAAGGGTGCCGAGCTCTGTGTTTTCCCCCAATCCTGGAATTACAATAGACATGGAGAAGTGAACCATCGGTAGAGTTCACTTTCCCTGGGTCTCTTTCTTACTTCTGGATACTTCTGGAGCTGATGTTTACAGCAAAGAAAAATGTGAACGTTTCCATTAGAGTAGATGTGCATATAAAGATTCATCCATCTCTTCCTTCAGATCAGTTCAATTCTGTTCATTCAGGCCTTCAGGCATGCTTTTTGTACTAGGCACTTTTTTCCAGTGAAAATCATGGACTCCAGTATCAATATGCATGTAGTCCTCGACTTACAACCATTCGTTTAGTGATCATTCAAAGTTATAACAGCACTGGAAAAAAGTGACTTATGACGAGTTTTTTCATTTACGGCCACTGCAGCATCCCCACGGCCACGTGATCAAAATTCAGACACTTGGCAACTGATTCATATTTATTATGGTTGCGGTCTTCCAGGGTCGTGTGATCACCTTTTGCAGCCCTCTGATAAGCGAAGCCAACGGGCAAGCCAGATTCACTTAACAATTGTGTTACTAACTTAACGGCAATGATTCACAGAGGTTATAAAATGGGGCAAAACTCACTTAACAACAGTCTTAAATAGCAATGGAAGTTTGGGGCTCTATTGGGGTCATAAGTTGAAGATTGTCTGTACTGTAACACCAAAAATCAGGTTTTAAGAAAAATAAAATAAATTGCTACAGAATTTAAGTAATGGCCAGCTCTGTTCGACAAAGCAGTATAGATAATTACAAATAGCACTTGGATTAAAATCCAGGAAAATAATAAGCTTTTAAAACATTATTTAAAACAACATATTGAGTCAGCCAAACATTTCACAACCTGGACTCCAACTAAGGAGGCTCTGCTTCCAATGTTTATCATGGTCACATGTCATAGTGGTATGCCAACCAGTCCAGCAATGCTAGCTAGCTTCCTTTAACAAATGTTGAATTCCACCCACTCATATTCAAAGGCTGGTAACATTCCTGGTAAACCAGATGACATTACAGGCATCTGATTAGAGAAGAGGATCTTTTTTCTTTTCTCCAATGCTCTACCTTCTTCTCCCAGCTGTCTCCCTTTGCTCAGACCACATTAGCCATAATTACTCCAAATCCCTTTCTGAGCAGAGGAAAAGAGGTGCCTTTTACAGATAGATCAAGAAAGGAGGAAATAATCTGAGCCAAGTTCTTATCCTTAAGGGTGCCCAAAACTCTACAGGAACTGACCCATATGGAATAAAAAGGAAGAATTACTTCCCATGATTTATAAACTATACTTATAGAATCACAGTACTGCAGAGTTGGAAAGAAAGTACAGAAAGATCGGGATCATGTGTTGCAACCTTCAATAGTAAAGGTAGCCCTCCACTTACAACTGTAATTAAGCCCGGAATCACGATCATAAGTCATGCCAGTAATTAAGTGGGTCACCACGTGACTGCATCTGACTTTACAACTTTTTTGCAGCAGGCATTAAGCAAACACTAAGCAAACATTAAGTAAACACTAATTTCCAGCAAAAATGACACGAATCGTGGTCACATGATCGCAGGATGCTGCAAACAGTCAAAGAGCCTTGGTGGAGCAGTGGGCTAATGCCTCCTTAAGTAACACCAGCTGCCTGCAATTAGTGCAGGTTCGCATCCCACCAGGCTCAAGGTTGACTCAGCCTTCCATCCTTCCGAGGTAGGTAAAATGAGGACCCAGATTGTTGGGGGCAATAAGCTGACTTTGTAATAATGCCGCTTGGGGGGGGGGGCGAAAGCCCTAATAATAAGCAGGCATATACATAGAATGAAGGCTATTGCTAAGCACATTGGTTTGTGCTTAAATTGTAAGCCGCCCTGAGTCTTCGGAGAAGGGCGGGATATAAATGGGATTAAAATAAAATAAAAATAAATAAATAAACTGTGGACCAGTCGTCAAGCCCCCAAAGTGCAATGATGTGACCGTGAGGGGGAGGGGTGGCCAACCAAATTTGAAATCGGGTCATAAGTAACTGTGGGGAGGTCTGTCATAACTGGCCACTTTGTCTACCTTGTCTACCTTGTCTCCCCTCAGTGGTCTTTTCTCCAGAATGAGCATTCCTTCAGCTTATCCTGAAGCACAGCCTCAAGTTGAAGAACATCTTCAACCCCAAGTATCATCTTTGTCACCTTTCTCTAGGTTACTTCAACCTGCCAATAGCATTCCAGAAAAGTGGTGTCCAGAACTGTGCACAATCCTCCAGGTCTGATCTCACCAGTGCCGAGTGGCAGAGGATAAGGACTTTGTGTGCCTTTGATACAATGGTCCTTCTCTCATATCTTGCTCTTCTCAGCCTTCCAGTCTGTCTAGATTAGCCTGCAATCTTGTCTGGGTATGGCCAATTTTCTCAATTTTCTCTTCAGGCAACTCTGTTTTGCAGCCACATTGCACTACTGACTTAATAACGTGTTAGGTTGGAACTATTATTCCAAGGACCATTTTTCTACAAGTACTTTTGTCAAGCATCTTTTATTCTGTAGCTGTGCCTTTGACTTTTGTTTCCTAAGTGAAAAGTTTTGCATTTGTCCTTGTTCAGTTTTATTCAGTTATTTTCAGTCTAGTTTTCTAAGTTATTAAACATAATTTTTTAAACAGCTTCCATTTCCCCCCCCCAAAATTTTTATTTATTAGTTAAATAAATTTGGGTCCCAACTGTTAAATTTTCAGCCCCCCTCCCCCAAAATGTGCAACAGTTTCAGAGCTGCCTCAAGAAGGCCTTTCTGCAAACATGTAATGTCCTAATCTGGCAGTTTCAGACATGCATCCTTTCACAACCTGGGTCACCTGAGGCCAATACAGTAGTTTGAGAGACACTCATTTGAATCCATGGAAATAATTCCTCTGAGTGATATGAATGCTGACATCTGCAGAGTTTCCACTGCGACGTGATTTCCCCTGGTGCTGCTCAGTTTGCAGCCTCAGTGCTAACAACATATTGTGCTAATAGCATCCTCTTGCTGGAGAAAACATTATACTTCACATCTGAAGTGGTTGGCAGAAGCTGTAATTGAGGTGTGAAGTGACTTTCCACAGAAGAACGTGGTTTTCATGCTTTTTCTTGCTTTGTGTTGCCAAGTGGAATTCTGTGAGTGGAAACCCCAAAGCAATTAGAGTGTGTAAAAGGATCTACCACCTTTTCAGTTAGGTATGTGCAGTCAGGGTGGGCAGAGGAATTTATGTTCTCTGTGGACGTGGTTTAAATCCAGGAGAATCAATACTGTTTAAACCTTCTTATATTTGCAAGGGAAACTATGGGGATTTCCCTTAGGAACCAGTGACATTTTGAGCAGGAAGGAACTCTTGTTCAAACTGTTAAGTAATAATTGAAATAAAATTAAAATATTAAAGGTGAATGAAATAAATTATTAATCTTTGCTAAACGCCATGTCTTCTGCTAGGACTTTAGCTTCATTTTGTCTAATATTTCCATTGCTATTAAAAGTGAACACGATTATTACTTTCATGCACTGTACAAGCAGGAACGGCAACTCTTTTTTTTTTTTTGCTACAACGCAACCACACTCATAAGGTATCTGAGAAGGAAACCAATATTAAGAGGGTCTATTCTATCTGAATCCTAAAAAGATAGAATTTATCTTTTCTTTCCAAAACACCTATCCTGTGCTTGTAAGCAAAGACATAAAAACAGAATGGAATGGAATGGATGAGAGATGAGATGAGATGAGATGAGATGAGATGAGATGAGATGAGATGAGATGAGATGAGATGAGATAACCTTTATTGTCATTTTTTACTGTTCCTTAAAGGTAAAGGTAAAGGTTCTCCCGCACATGCGTGCTAGTCGTTTCCGACTCTATTCTATCTGAATCCTAAAAAGATAGAATTTATCTTTTCTTTCCAAAACACCTATCCTGTGCTTGTAAGCAAAGACATAAAAACAGAATGGAATGGAATGGATGAGAGATGAGATGAGATGAGATGAGATGAGATGAGATGAGATGAGATGAGATGAGATGAGATGAGATAACCTTTACTGTCATTTTTTACTGTTCCTTAAAGGTAAAGGTAAAGGTTCTCCCGCACATGCGTGCTAGTCGTTTCCGACTCTAGGGGTCGGTGCTCATCTCCGTTTCAAAGCCGAAGAGCCAGCGCTTGTCCAAGGATGTCTCCGTGGTCATGTGGCCGGCATGACTAGACGCCAAAGGTTCACGGAACGCTGTTACCTTCCCACCGTAGTGGTCCCTATTTTTTTACTTGCATTTTTACATGCTTTCGAACTGCTAGGTTGGCAGAAGCTGGGACGAGTAACAGGCGCTCACTCTGTTACGCGGCACTTGGGATTCGACCCACCAAACTGCTGACCTTCTGATGGACAAGCTCAGCGTCCTAACCCACTGAGCCACCACGTCCCTTACTGTTCCTTACACACTCTCAAAAGTGTACACATAAACAATACACATATAAACATTCTATATATAACATATGTATATACCTACACCCTTACATATAAATACATATAATTATTAATCACTGTCCATCTTGAATACATGGTAGAAAGAGGAAGCTTGAGAGTTCACAGGGTTAATACTGAATGGAACAAAACTGTGACTGAATCTGAATGTTCTGCTTCGGATACTACAAAGCCTCCTCCCAGAAGGTAACAAAGAAAACAGATTGTGAAGAGGATGTGTAGTGTCCTAGACAATCTTGTGGACCCTGCTTAAGCAACACTTATGTGCTATGTCCTGGATGAAAGGGAGGGAACTGCCAATAATCTTTTCTGCCATCCTCACCACTGTCTCCACCGCCTTCCTGTCTGAAGCAGTGATGCTTCCAAACCAGACTGTGATGCTGTATGACAAGATGCTCTCAATCGTCCCTCTGTAGAAAGTAATAAGGACAGGGGAAGGAAGATGTGCTTTTCTCATGCGATGCGGAAAATGCAGGCACTACTGTGGCTGCTTCACCAGTGTCTCACTGTTGAGCAACCAAGCCAGCCTACTTGTTAACTGCATACCCAGGAATTTGATTCTCCACAGGTGGATCATTAATACACAGAGGAGTGTGGCTGTGTCTGCCTTTTATGAAATTGACAATGATTTCTTTGGTTTTTCCAATGTTTAAAACTAGGCTGTTTTTCTTACACCAGTTCACCAAAGCCTCAACCTCCTTGCACTAAGCATCCTCACTGTCATCTTGAATAAGGCCCACTACTGCTGTATCGCTTGCATACTTCGCAATATGGTTGGTGGCAAACCTAACAGTCATGGGTCAACAGGGTGAACAGCAGCAGACTTAGGACGCAGCCCTGAGGAGAACCTGTGCTCAAGAAAATGGTGTTAGAAATATTTGTCTCAGCTCACACATACTGGGGCCTGTCAATAAGAAAATCAAGAATCCAGTTGCACAAAGGAATGTTTAAGCCTAAAAGGCCCAGTTTATCTACTAGATCAGAGGTCCCCAACCAGGGACCAGTTACGTGGAGAGAGGTTTTTCTGTGGACCTGAGGGGACGTGGTTTTGTGTACTGCTTGCATCCTGTGAATGGGTCTTTCCTTGTTTGTGCAGACCGGTTGCTGGCATGCCACAGCCCGGTTACTGGTCCATGGCCCAGCATTGGGGACCCCTGTACTAGATGCTGGGGAAATATTGTATTAAATGCCGAAATGAAGTTGATACAGCTTTCGCACATGAATATTTCTTTCCTCTAAGTGCTCCAAGCTCAGATGGAGAACAGAAGAAATAGCATTCTCTGTAGAGCAATTTGGTTGGTAAGCAAATTGAAGAGGGCCAAATGCTGGCGGAAGGCTAGATACAATAATATTCTTTATCAGCATCTCAAAGCATTTCACAGGGATGGCTGTCAGTGCATCCAGATGGTAATCATTGAGACCTGTAATTGTAGACTTTTTTTGGCACTGGCAAAATAATGGACATCTTAAAACATGATGGGACTGCTGCCTACTGCAATGAGAGATTGAAAATATCTGTAAGAACACAAGCCAGCTCATCTGCACATTCCCTAAGAATATGCCCAGGGATATTATCTGGGCCTGCTGCCTTCTGAATGTTAACTTTCCACAGTGTTCTCTGGACAGAGGTGACATCAAAGCTAAGCACTTGCTCATCAGGATGGAGCACAGATTTCCTTGTAGGGGTGCTATTTGATGCCTTGAATCTTTCAAAAAATGTGTTTGGCTAGTTTAGGAAGTCTATGTCGCCCTTGCAACTCGATGGAGCCACCTTATAATCTGTAATGGCCTGGATTCCTTGCCTGGTGTTTGTTGGGAATAGAATAGAATAGAATAGAATAGAATAGAATAGAATAGAATAGAATAGAATAGAATAGAATAGAATAGAATAGAATAGAATAGAATAGAATAGAATAGAATAGAATAGAATAGAATAGAATAGAATAGAATAGAATAGAATAGAATAGAGAGTTGGAAGAGACCTTGGAGGTCTTCTAATCTTCTGGTCAGGCAAGAAACCCTATAACATTTCAGACAAACGGTTGTCCAATCCCTTCTTAAAAACTTCCAATGTTGGAGCATTCACAACTTCTGGAGATTAGCAGTTTGGATGAAAAATAAAGAAAAGAAATGGGAAGAAAAGAGGAAAGGTAAGCAAAAAGAGGCATTGAGAAGGAAATGCAACCTGGACTGACAGGGATTTTAATTATGTTTTTAATTTTTCTTTTTTTTTAACTCTAATTTTTAATTTATTTTTATTTTAATTTTAATTTATTGTACAGGGGCCTTTAATTTTAATTTTATCTTAACTTCTGTATTTATTGTATGTTATTGTTGTTAGCCGCCCTGAGTCCTTCAGGAGATAGGGCGGCATATAAGTCCCAATAATAAATAAATAATAAATAAATAAGTATTAAACAAGGAAATTAAAAACAAATTATCTCCTTGTCTCATGACAGTATTTCAGAAAATGCTTTCTTAATTGACGATACCCTATTGCAAGGTAGAAAGCCACCAGTTAGTTAAAAATCTCTGTGAATAGGATTTAAACATGAAGCCCAGGTTTGAAATAGGTCCTCTTTCAAAACGTGATCTGGGAAAGTCATTACAGATAGTCCTTCGCTTTCAGCCATCAGTTTAGCAACCAAAGTTAAAATGGCAATGAAAAAAATGTACTAGCACTGTCGTAGCATCCCCATAGTTACATGACCAAAATTCTGGTGCTTGGCAACAAGCATGTAATTACGATGGATGCAGCATCCCAGGGTCACATAATCACCATTTGCAACTTTCCCTGCTGGCTTCCACCAAGCAAAGTTAATGAGGAAAGCCAGATTCGCTTAATGACTCTGTGTTTCACTTAGCAACCACAGCGATTCACTCACCATGGCCAAAAAAGGTCATAAAATCAGAACCAATTCACTTAACAATTGCCTTGCTTAACACCAGAAATTATGGTCCCAACTCTCATCATCATAAGAAGAAATAAATTGTTAAATAATGGTATAGTTGATTCATGATATCATGTCATGGCTCCTAATATTATCAAGTCCAACTCTTACTGGGCTTGGCCGTGCCTTGTTTTGAAGGGAAAAAGGAGCTTTGGAATATTTGGCAAGCACTTTAATCTCATGTGCCTTTTCCCAGCCTTGTGCTTCGGCTGCAGAGGGAAAAGATGTGGTTATTTTAAATAAAGGTTTGCCGACAAGGCTATCTTTTCCCCTCTTGGAAATTGAAGCCCAGCAAAGCCCTAGTCACCTACTGACTGCCTAAGACCCTAAGCAGCTAACAGGCAGGCTAGACAAAGAGATTTTGCTTCCAGAGACCATGAATAAGATGCCCCTTCATCTCCTTTCCAGATACAAAGGCTGATCACTTTATACTGGTAATAGCTGTACTCAGAGACAGCAGGCTGGTTTAAGCAGCTTAGGACAAGTAGCATGGTATATGCTGCTGTTTCCAAGATCACCCTGCTGTCTCTTGCGTCTGCCTAAGAAGAGAACCAAAGCAGAGGGCAGGACACCAGCAAGAACGATTAACTATTAGGCATTGCATAATAGGAACTCTACTGGATTAGATTTGTGCTCCATCTGGTTCACCAACTGGTTTCACTGGTGGCTTATTAGTTGCCTCTGTAAAGCCATCAAGCCGGATGGAAAGGCAATTGTTCAGCTTTATTCAGAGCACTTCCAAAAACTGCCCAGTTACTTTCTTCTCTAGCTTAGGAATGGAAACAGAATTGACTTTACAAATGATAAGCCAACAATGATTTTAGGGTTTAAAATTAAAATAAGGGTAATGAAGGGCTGCTGAATGTTTTCCATTAATAAAATGGAGCTGGGTGAGCATTATTTACCTTTTAAAAAACTTCCGTTGAAATTCAAGTCGCTTATTTTTCAGTATGACTCACATTGAGCACCAGTTCTCAGTGGAGGAGCACGGACTATAAAGTTAGGAAAAACTAAGAGAAACTGAAGCAGCTATTGTTCAACTTGATAAAGAAAAGAAGAAGATTCCCAGTAAGATCTTGTTTTAATTTCTGGCATCTCTGCAGTAAGGACAGCAAACTTTGAATATTTTTTGAGTCTGCAGAATCTCTGGCAGTGGCCATTCCAGGTATTTGTTTTCAAGATGTCTTTCAGATGCATTTTGCTCCAGATCATAGGAATCATAAGAATAACACCCATGAGAATAAATAAAAAGTTATATTTACTGCAGGGCCACAGGTAGCTGCCAAATATCAGTGTCTACGAACCCCACTGTTAGTTCTAAGTAAACGCAAAGAACACTACCTTTTATTTTAGATATTTCAAAGCTTTGGGAATCCTAGAAAAGCACAAACACTTCCCTAACTAATCTGTACATATGGTAGTAACCAAGTTTCCTGTTGGGAAAGAATGTCTAGGTATATATTTAGGTGAGGTGAGCAGTTTATGGATTCCCCTCCTCCCAAATGCCTGATTCCACCCACCGTTACCCATTGTTCTTCAACTCCTTCCAAGCATATCATTTAAGAATGAAAGTAAACAAAACATTTCTTCACATAGTGCATAATCAATCTTTGGGATTAATTGCCACAAAACATAGGAATGGGCACTGTCTTAAATAGCTATAAGAGCAGGGGTCTTCAAACTTGGCCCTTTTATGACTTGTGGACTTCAACTCTCAGAATTCCTCAGCCAGCGTACCTGGCTGAGGAATTCTGGGAGTTGAAGTCCACAAGTCATAAAAGGGCCAAGTTTGAAGACCCCTGTTATAAGAGGCTATATGCAATAAATAGGAGAGGAAAGAGAGAGAGAGAGAGAGAGAGAGAGAGAGAGAGAGAGAGAGAGAGAGAGAGAGAGAGAGAGAGAGAGAGAGAGAGAGAGAGAGAGAGAGAGAGAGAGAGAGAAGACAGACAGATAGATGATAGTATACATTCATGCTGGACAGGTCTATCAAAAGCTATTGGTTTTGATGATTGATTGTCATTCCTGGTTGGGAGTAGCATACTTCCAAATACTACTCGCAAAGGAAGAGCCTTGAGGGAGGGATATATGTCCACTTTCTACTTGTGAGCAGCTCAGAACCATTATATAAGAAAAAAAATGTTGGACTAAGAATGGGTCATAAGTTGACCCAACAGGACTTTTTTAATGTTCATAGGATTCTTCTCCTTTTTCGTACCATTACTGCACATGTACAATTTTTTTTTCAAATAATCAAACTGCCTATTTAGTTGTAAGCCATATAAGGAGCCTACTCAATCAGTCATCTTGATACATCTGCACAATATTTTGTACATAATAAAATCTGCTTTTTGTACATAACCAAAACTCTTGCTGGTTTTAAATATCATAGACAACGGAGGTCCACTTTGTACTGTCTTGGACAGGATTTGGACAGGTTCTATGGGGAAATGAGACTGTATGTGCTTTAATATGACTAGATGATATGTTGAAGGAAGGGGGATTAGCTAAACGAGTAGGCATAATACTTTTTAAAAGAGGATGTGATTCCAATATTGTTGATTCTTTCCTGTTTAAAGAAAAAAAAGAGTTGAGACCTTCATATGTATTTTAGTGCAATATCAAATTGGATTTTTTTTTGTCTGCCTCCAATGTTCCATTCTCAAAAAGACACACACTAACTATATCCCACAAACCATCTGCAGCCTCTTCCCATTCTCCAAGCTATAAATCAGTGGCTAATGGTCTGGATAAGGACAAATGACTCAAGCTTCAACCAAGCAAAAGAAAGGCAGATAAAGGAACAGAGATTCAACTTATACTGGATGAGATTTCTTTCACCTTAAAGATTCACATTATGGAGTGTATATGTATTGCTGGATTAAACACTGAGTCTGAATCTCCAGATTTTGGAGATAGTTTAGCAGTGAATCCCTACTTCTAAGCCTTGGAGCTGGACATGAAAAGATGATGGCAAAAATAGAGCTCTTAACACCAACATTCAGGACAGTTTGTTCATACCATACTAAACCATTAGTTAGTGTAACATTTAAATACATCATCTCCTTCACTCGGTTCCCAGGGCTTAGATATGTCTGCTAAAAACCATACCAGAGATCTAAGGGTTTCAATGAAACAAGGATTACTTTGTATTTTGGACAGCCAAAAGGGCAACATCAGTCACAAGTAACAATGCATTATTTATTGTTCTAGTTTTTTTAAAGGGAATCATGTTTAAATCAATTGACTGTATCTGTGAACTTGTCCAGAGCTACAAAAGTGAAGCAAAGTTCTGATGAAATCTTTCTATGTTCCTCTTGCCCTATTACTAGAACAATTAATTAAAAATGGTAGAGCTGAGCCTATTGATTCATTTAGCTCTTGGAAGCTTAATGAGGTGTAAATCCTACTGGCAGCTGCATAGTGGAGCTGTCAAAGTAATTTATATCAATTGATGTGATTAGTACAGGTTCTCCATCACACCAGTGTTGCTCCCTCCAATCTGTCATATTCGGAATGAGGCAACTTAACTGTTGATTTTCTGTTCAGCTGGATCCAATTTTCTCTGGATTATGCTAATGAGGCTAGAAATTTAACATTTAAAACAGAAGAAGTGCCATACTGGATTGACCCAAAGGTATATAAATACGCCGTGCTTTTTTTGTAAAAGAAAAAGGTGCCGGAACTCACACATGTCATACAACCCGCCTTGCCTACCCTACAAGGTTCCATCCAAAAAAGCTGCCGGAACTCCGTTCTGAGTGTACAATGAGAAAAAAAAGCCCTGTAAATACGTGATATTCTGTTCCAACAGTTGCCAAACAAATGGCAGCGAGAAGCACCTATGCAAACCAAGTCCAAGAGCAGATTCCTACCAGTGTTTCCCAACGTTTAATCAACTATTACTAAATTTACTGCAGAGGTTATATACTGATCATAACTAGTGGCTATTTGATGGTCTTGTTTTCTATGAATTTGTCTAATATATTTTAAAATGAACAAAATGTGGACGGTCATTACATCACCAAATATGTGAAGACTTTCTTTGGTCTGAAACTCTTGTCATTTCCATGTCTCAAGTTCTTGTATTGAAGCCAAATATTTTCTTTGTCATGCATTATTTAATACTCTCCTGTCATTCCCCGCATTTCTTCTACCCATAATTCCCATTCAACAGTCATCTGTATGCAACTCTCACCCCTGCCTTATTTTTACATTTATAGCTGATTTTCCTAACTGCATTTTTTTAACCTAAAAATAGTTTGTTTTTTTTAGAAAAGGAGAACAATTCCTTGACCCAGCCTTTCTACCTTGTTTCTCAACTTGCCTAGCTGCTTGATTATTATCTAGACACCTTTTTACTGGACCAAGAAACCTCAGTAACAAGAATCCCTATTATGTGTCAAAGAATTTAGTTTCTCTGTAATTTACTTCCTCTTCAGTTTCTTTCAAAACTCCAAGTTCACATTTATTACTCCTCTTCAGTTTCTTTCAAAACTCCAAGTTCACATTTATTACTCCTATTCACTTAAATGTTTAGCCCTGTTCATTTGCTCTGGATTGTGAGCTCCTTGAGAAAGGTGAGCAATGCAATGAATATTTAAATATTGACTCCACCCCCCAGGTAATTCAGAATCTCATAGGAAGAAGCAGTAATTCTGAAGTACTTGAAGGATGAAGATGTTTCTGATAGGTGATTTGGGCCTGGTATTTTATGCAGACACACACATATATATATGGTCCAGAAAACAATTTCAATCTCAACCTTTTTTTCCTTTTTGATTGGTCATTGAAAAAACTGGAGATGCATTTACACGAAGTGCAGTGGTTATCAGCCCATCCCTTTAGGAATAGCTACTTTCCTGAACAAAGATGGGGATTCTGACATTCTGTATTGTGCACTGGACCCCCCAATGCAATCAGGAAAGCTCTTTTTTTTCCATTTTGAGGTGACCCCATTCTCGGATATTCAGGTAGTCCTCAACTTACAACCGTTCGTTTAGTGATCATTCAAAGTTTACAACAGCACTGGAAAAAAGTGCTGTTGTAATTTTACGGTATTAAAGGGTGCTGTTCTTGAACCACAAGCATCCTTCAACAGCTACATTATTTAAGTACTGCATTAAAAGAAGACAGCTGCATATGAGCTGTGGTGAACTTCCTTGTAAATTTATGGGTCTTAAGACAATTCACCATGGCCAACTTGCTGCGGCTACCATGGCCAACTTGTCACAGTCAGCTCTCCACAGGACAACAAGCTGCAGGACAAGAGTTATAGCAATATCAAAGAAACGGTGAAATAGAATCATTGAAGAAAGGATGCAAAAGGAGGGACAACATGAAATGCGAATGGCAAAAATCATTTTGTATTTATTTGAAATAATTAAATAGAATTATTCAATCATCCTGCAGCGAGTTGCCCCACGGCGAGTTGGCTGTGGCAAGTTGTCCCATTCTGCTATTGGGAATGTCCAGAAGTCACAATTCTTCTCACGGCATACCATTTCAAATCTGTGCAATTCTGTCAACAAAATAAATACATTCAGAAAGTGTGGCACATGGTGCTTTATTTGTTTTAGTAGGCATATCTATCTCCCCAACCAATGGACTCTTTCAAGCAAGTTCCAATCAGGAGGCAATCCACACAGGGATTGCCCAAACAAACAGTTATTCTTGGCTTCAGGCAGCCTCTTCTCAAGGCAAACATGTTATTCTTTGCTCTGTGACCTCTCACCAGCAGAGATTCCCTATGCAAGGCAGGTTAGGACCTTAATTTTCAGTATCTTTTCAGCAGCTTTTGTGATGATTTCATTCTCCTGTGGGATTGCTGGAAAAACCGCTA